>NC_091391.1:3047227-3287227 GCF_038502225.1 Cherax quadricarinatus
AACAGTAAAGTATAACGATTTACTAACAAAGTTACGAAAAATCTGTTAAATAATCAACTAATAAAATGCCATTAATAATAAAATAAAAGTCCACTCAACTTTAGTAGCAACAAAAGCGGTCAATAGTGTGCGCTAAATAGGTAATAGAAGCAATAATGGTCCGCATGCGGGCCGCATCCGCATGCTGACCGCACCTGCATGCGGAACAACAACAGCACCTCGGATGTCTGAGAGAAGTGGATTAACTTCATAGAAATTAGAATGATAAAGTTAAAAATCTGTGTTTTATTAAGTTGTAGGAGTAGATGAATGTATATAGTGGGAAGTTTATATCTCAGTGTATATATATACTGAGAAGTGTTTATGTATATACATTAAGAGGTATATATATCTCTGTGTATATATAGTGAGAGGTGTTTATCTCTATCAATATACAGTGAGAGGTGTATATCTCTAAGTGTATATACAGAGGTGTTTATCTCTATGTATATACACTAAGTGTATACCTCTCTATATACACCGAGAGGTATATATATCTCTGTGTATATACACTGACAGGTATATATATCTCTGTGTATATACACTGACAGGTATATATATCACTGTGTATATACACTGACAGGTGTATATCTCTATGTATATATACTGAGAGGTGTATATCTCTATGTATATACACTGAAAAGTGTATATCACTATGTATATACACTGAGAGGTGTATACCTCTCTGTGTATATACACTGAGAGGTATATACCACTCTGTGTATGTACAGTAAAAGGTGTATATTAGCGAATATACATTGATAAGTGTACATCTCTCTGAGACATATATATATCTTAGTGTACATACATTGTATGTATACTGAGAGATGTTTCTCAGTATATATACACTGAAAGATGTCTCCCTCACCTTATATACACTGAAAAATACACGACTCAGTGTATATACGCTGAGATCTTAATTATTTTTTAAATAAATAACTTTTGGCTGGTGGTGAACAGGTGACACGAAGCCTTAATGACCAGTGAGGTAACTCAATGACGTCAAGACGTTGAGTATCCCAGTGATTTAACGCTATTAATGACGTCAAGACGTTGAGTATCCCAGTGATTTAACGCTATTAATGACGTCAAGACGTTGAGTATCCCAGTGATTTAACGCTATTAATGACGTCAAGAGTTTATTGGTGGAGGTGTGGCAGTCTGAAGGTCACCTTTGTTGATGTAACAGAATTGTAACCCCTGGGTGAAAACACACACGTGTTTACACCCAGGGGTTAAAATGAACAGGTGTTTAACAGTGACGAGGTGAGATACACAGGTATCACACACACACACACACACACACACACACACACACACACACACACACATACACACACACACACACACACACACACACGAGATGGGACACAGCAACAAGGGGACACAGTTGGAAGTTGAAGACACAGATGAATCACAGGGATGTTAGGAAGTATTTCTTCAGCCACAGAGTAGTCAGTAAGTGGAATAGTTTGGGAAGCGATGTAGTGGAGGCAGGATCCATACATAGCTTTAAGCAGAGGTATGATAAAGCTCACGGAGATGGAAGAGTGATCGGGTAGCGGTCAGTTGAAGAGGCGGGGCCAGGAGCTGTGAATCGACCCCCGCAACAACTAGGTGAGTACACACACATACACGGGCGTTGACTCCCGAAACCCTGTCCAGGTAAACTCCAGGTATATGTGGTGCCGAATAGGCAAAATTGGTCAGTTATCAAGAACTCATTGAAAATTAAGTTCTTGTTAACGTAAAAATTCATTTGGTACCAAAAGAACCTTAGAAAACTTACCTGACCTTATTATAACAAGCGCAGTTTAATTTAGCCTAATCCAACTAAATATATTTTAGGTAAGTTTACAATAATTTAATAATAAATAAACACAATAGAATATATTATTTTCGTTAGGTTCAGAATGATTTTTGCGAAATTATTGCATACACAAATTTTCGTTTGCCTTATTCGGCAAGAAGAGCGTTGCTATTTAGGACAAAATAGCAAGTTTTACCTATTCGGCAAGATATATATATATATATATATATATATATATATATATATATATATATATATATATATATATATATATATATATATATATATATATATATATATATATATATATATATATATATATATATATATATATATATATATATATATATATATATATATATATATATATATATATATATATGTATATATACAGGGAGAGAGAGAGAGAGAGAGAGAGAGAGAGAGAGAGAGAGAACAAAATGGGAGGTGGACACTAAAAGAAAGCTAGCATCAGGAGGGTAGGCTCCAAAACCTGGTGGTCCCTGGTCAAGGACAGACAAGGTTATCTGCCTGATGAACTCATTCCACCTCTAAATCGACAGGATGGAACCACCTCTACTAGTAGTCAAGAGAAGGCGGACCTCTTTGCTGAACACTTTGCTACCAAAATGCAAGTTGCTGATCCAGCAAGGGACCCTCCTTGGCTAGCTGCAAGAACTGTGTCAAAACTGTCAGTGGTGACAATAAGGCAGGAGGAGGTGCATTTCCTTCTTAAATCACTTGACCAAGAAAAGGCTGTAGGCCCAGACAAGTTGAGCCCAAGATTGTTGAGAAGATGTGTAGACCAGCTAGCAGCACCTCTAACTCGCATCTTTCAGCACTGCCTAGTACAGTGTAAATGGCCCTCTCTGTGGAAAGAGGCAAATGTAGTCCCTGTTCACAAAAAGAAGAGCAGAGCAGAAATCAGCAACTACAGACCAGTGTCACTCCTGTCAATCACTGGTAAGATCACTCACTACTTTGTGATCGTCAATATGGCTTCAGGAAAGGTTACTCTGCTACTGATCTGTTGTTAAACCTCTCCACTAAGTGGCACCAGTCACTGGATGAATCCAAAGTCAGCTGTGTGGTAGCACTGGACATTGCTGGCGCTTTCGACCGGGTGTGGCACCTGGGCCTCTTATCAAAACTTCAAGCACTGGGAATTGCAGGCTCTACGCTATGTCTCCTCAGTGATTACCTTCATGGTAGATCTCTAAGTGTAGTTCTCAATGGAACGGAATCAGCAAGACATCCTATTGGGGCAAGTGTTCCACAAGGAAGCGTGCTGGGTCCATTGTTATGGAATGTCTACTTCAACGACCTTCTTCATCTCATCCCAGAATCCTATGCATATGCAGACGACTGTACACTGACATTCACTTATCCAAGAGAAGAAATGCCAGCTGCTCTAAGCTACATCAATCACCAGCTAAGAGCTATATCAGCTTGGGGAAATAGATGGCAAGTAACATTTGCACCTGAGAAAACGCAAATGATGATAGTCTCTAGGCACCATGATGGTAATGCTGGTGCAGTAGTAAGGATGAATGGGAGGGTGTTGGCACCTGGAGAAGAAGTTGATATCCTTGGGGTGAAATTTGACTCCAAACTAACCATGAAGAACCATGTTGTAAATCTTGCAAACAAGGCAGGCAGGAAGCTTACAGCACTTCGCCGTATCTCGCATCTGCTTGACAGTAGGGGTTGCAAGATTCTGTACGAGGCACAAGTACGCTCACACCTTGAGTATGCTCCACTTTCTTGGTTTGCCTGCCCCCCCTCTCATCTGCGACTGCTTGACAGAGTAGAGAACAGAGCAAGACGTCTCATCTCTCACCTGGACCCATCCTGGATAGATCTGTCATTTCAACAGAGCCTTCAACATAGGAGGGATGTGGGTGGCCTTACTGTTATGTACAAGGCCAATATTGTCAAAATACCACACTTGGATCCACTTCGAGGACAGCGTGAAACAAGCTTTTATGCCACAAGACGGGCAGAAAGCAGCAACTTCACTCTGGCTGTACCCTTCTCCAGAACATCACTCCATCTGAGATCATACAAACCCAGGATGACTCGAGTATGGAACACATTCGTACAGCATAATGATGTCAACGAGATAAAGTCAGTTGATCAAATGAAAATGCTGGCCCACAGATGGCTCCAACTTCATCCTGTTCCCTACCTGCATGTCTCATAACAATAAAAATGCTTTCAAATGAGCTGATGTAGGTAACAGCTCTTAGCTTGCCAATAAAGTTAGGAATCCTTAACCTGTAAATAGCTGTCAATAAAGTTAGGAATCCCTAGCCTTGTCAAACCCTGTGTAAATTCTTCTTAAGATGGTCGAAACATTTCGCTTCTCCCACCATCCCGTCGTCTATAAATGTATACATGTATAAACTTTATGTTATATTGTAAATAAGGACTGAAAAATAAGTCCCCGCGGGCCGGTCTGTAACCAGGCCTCCCGGTGGATCAGGGCCTGATCAACCAAGCTGTTACTGCTGGACGTACGCAAACCAACGTACGAACCACAGCCCGGCTAGTCAGGTACTGACTTTAGGTTCCTGTCCAGAGACTTCTTGGAGACAACCAGGAGTCTATTGGTAATCCCCCTTATGTATGCTGGAAGGCAGTTGATCAATCTTGGTCCCCTGACACTTATTTACGTACTCGTATTTTCTTATAAGGAGAATGTTGCATCTCCTGCTTAGTCTTTTGCTTTCGTAGGGAGTGATCTCAGTGTGAAAATTTGGGATCAGTCCCTCTATGATTTTCCAAGTGTATATTATTATGTAGATAAATGGTTCAGAGAACCGACATGTTGATAAATTAGATACAAGATTGATGGACTGAACACATCGACTCAAGGTTGAGGGACTGATTACCTCATTCTCCTCCTGTTCTTCAAGTTTCTCCTTTGTATGGACTGATGAAGCCACTGTGTGGCGAAACGTTTCCTCAATAAAGATACCCAAGAGTTGCACATGTGTCTAATTTATCAACATTATTATGTGTCTTTCCTATGTGCCAGGAAGCACATGTCAAGGGACTTCAACCGTTCCCAGTAATTGAGATGCTTTATTGTACTTATATGTTCCATGAAAGTTCTCTGTACATTCTCTAGGTTTGTAATATTTCCTGATGCCTTGAAAGGAGCCATTGCAAAGATGTTTGTCAACAATTTACATTTAAAATATCTCCTGCAGGTGCCCAGAGCTAGGGCACAGCATACCCAGGATACAAGAGGCATTACCCCTCTGAACTGCAGCAATGAATCTCTGGAACAGAAAACTAGCCTCCCTGGGGTACTTAGCTGCCCTGATGAGTCTCTTGCCTAGTTTATTAAGACTTAAGGTGCCTCCATGGTAACTAATATGACGAACAAGTGCACTGTATTTTTGAGACTCTCTGATCCTGGCAGCTGTGACTGTTGGTGAGTTGCTTAGTCAGTTTGTCAGGGATCTATACTAGTGGACAACTGGCAGTCCCTGGTTCGAATCTTCCTGGCTGCTATATCTGTTTCCCAGCATACGCAAAACAAACCACTAAGGGGTTCGAAACGTTGACTACACTGGTATCAGGTCTCGTCATGTACCACTGTGTTACGAAACACAACAGGAATGGTCCACAGACACACCATCTGTGACTTGTCTGTGTCAGGGGCCACCATCTGTGACCCAACTGTTCCTACCCACACCTCAAAACACTGAAAGCCATGAAGTCCTTGAACTCACCATAAGTTATGAAAAAAGTATCAGTAAATAGAAGAATGAACATGAACTTGATCCAAGGTTCTGGCTGAACTTCCCATCCATATTTCTGCAATGATCGCGAACAGCTGATACAAGATGCGAAAATAACCACGGGGGAGAGTTGCTTGGTAGGTCGTTTACCACCCCGTGTGTGTGTGTGTGTGTGTGTGTGTGTGTGTGTGTGTGTGTGTGTGTGTGTGTGTGTGTGTGTGTGTGTGTCTGTGTGTGTGTGTGTACTCACCTAACTGTGGTTGCAGGGGTCGAGACTCAGCTCCTAGACCCCCCTCATCACTCATCGCTACTAGGTCCTCTCCCTCTCTACTTCCTGAGCTGTGTCATACCTAGTCTTAAAACTATGTACTTTCTCTAATTTCTTGACGTGCTTGACCAGGTGTGGGTTCCAGACTGGTGCTGCATACTCCAGTATGGGCCTAACATACACAGTGTACAGTGTCTTGAACGATTCCTTATTAAGGTATCGGAAAGCTATTCTCAGGTTTGCCAGGCGCCCATATGCTGCAGCAGTTACCTGGTTGATGTGTGCTTCCGGAGACATGCTCGATGTTATGTTCACCCCAAGATCTTTCTCCTTGAGCTAGGTTTGCAGTCTTTGTCCACCTAGCCTATATTCTGTCTACGGTCTTCTTTGCCATTCCCCAATCTTTATGACTTTGCATTTGGCAGGGATGAATTCGAGAAGCCAGTAACTGGACCACATGTCCAGCCTGTCCAGGTCTCTTTGCAGTCCTGCCTCATCCTCATCCGATTTAATTCTTCTCATCAACTTCACATCATCTGCGAACAAGGACACTTCAGAGTCTATACCTTCCATCATGTCATTCACATATATCAAAAATAGCACTGGTCCTAGGACTGACCCCTGTGGGACCCCACTCGTCACAGGCGCCCACTGTGATACCTCATCACGTACCATGACTTGTTGTTGCCTCCCTGTCAGGTATTCTATGATCACTGCAGTGCCCTTCCTGTTATATGTGCCTGATCCTCTAGCTTCTGTACTAATCTCTTGTGAGAAACTGTGTCGAAGGCCTTCTTGCAGTCCAGGAAAATGCAGTCAACCCACCCCTAAAATCAAACCCCTTTCTATACAAAGTTCAATCAAAGGGCTCCCATTATCATTTACACCTGGCACCCCAAACTTACCTACCACACCCTCTCTAAAAGCATTTAGGTGCCCTACCAACATAGGGTCACACTACACAGTGCCACACAACACAAGGTCACACCAGTGTTACACCACAGTGTCACACCACACAGGGTCACACCACAGTGTCACACAGTGTCACACCACACAGTACCTTAACACACAGGGTCACACCACACAGTGTCACACCACACAGGGTCACACCACACAGTACCACACCACACAGGGTCACACCACAAAGTGTCACACCACACAGGGTCACACCACACAGTGCCACACCACACAGCACCACACCACACAGTGCCACACAAGACAGTCTCACAACACAGGGTCACACAACACAGTGTCACACCACAAAGTGTCACACCACACAGGGTCACACCACACAGTACCACACCACACAGGGTCACACCAGAGTATCACACCACACAGTGTCACACCACACAGGGTCACACAACACAGTACCATACCACACAGTGTCACACCACACAGTACCACACCACACAGTGTCACACCACACAGTGCCACACCAGACAGTCTCACACCACAGTATCACACCACACAGTGTCACACCACACAGTGTCACACCACACAGGGTCACACCACACAGGGTCACACCACACAGTACCACACCACACAGGGTCACATCACACAGTATCACACCACACAGTGTCACACCACACAGGGTCACACCACACAGTGCCACACCAGTCTCACAACACAGGGTCGCACCACACAGTGTCACACCACACAGGGTCACATCAGAGTATCACACCACACAGTGTCACACTACACAGGGTCACACCAGAGTATCACATTACACAGTGTCACACCACACAGTGTCACACCACACAGGGTCACACCACACAGTACCACACCACACAGTGTCACACCACACAGGGTCACACCAGAGTATCACACCACACAGTGTCACACCACACAGTGTCACACCACACAGTGTCACACCACAAAGTGTCACACCACACAGGGTCACACCACACAGTACCACACCACACAGGGTCACACCACACAGTACCACACCACACAGTGTCACACCACACAGTGTCACACCACAAAGTGTCACACCACACAGGGTCACACCACACAGTACCACACCACACAGGGTCACACCACACAGTATCACACCACACAGTGTCACACCACACAGTACCACACCACACAGGGTCACACCAGAGTATCACACCACACAGTGTCACACCACACAGTGTCACACCACACAGTACCACACCACACAGGGTCACACCAGAGTATCACACCACACAGTATCACACCGCACAGTGTCACACCACACAGTACCACACCACACAGGGTCACACCACACAGTATCACACCACACAGTGTCACACCACACAGGGTCACAGTACACAGTGTCACACCACACAGTGTCACACCACACAGTGTCACACCACACAGTACCACACCACACAGGGTCACACCAGAGTATCACACCACACAGTATCACACCGCACAGTGTCACACCACACAGTACCACACCACACAGGGTCACACCACACAGTGTCACACCACACAGTATCACACCACACAGTGTCACACCACACAGGGTCACAGTACACAGTGTCACACCACACAGTGTCACACCACACAGTGTCACACCACACAGTGTCACACCACACAGTGTCACACCACATAGTGTCACACCACACAGTATCACACCACACAGTATCACACCACACAGTGTCACACCACACAGTGTCACACCACACAGTGTCACACCACACAGTATCACACCACACAGTGTCACACCACACAGTGTCACACCACACAGTATCACACCACACAGTGTCACACCACACAGTATCACACCACACAGTATCACACCACACAGTGTCACACCACACAGTGTCACACCACACAGTGTCACACCACACAGTGTCACACCACACAGTGTCACACCACACAGTGTCACACCACACAGTGTCACACCACACAGTATCACACCACACAGTGTCACACCACACAGTATCACACCACACAGTATCACACCACACAGTGTCACACCACACAGTGTCACACCACACAGTGTCACACCACACAGTGTCACACCACACAGTGTCACACCACACAGTGTCACACCACACAGTCTCACACCACAGTATCACACCACACAGTGTCACACCACACAGTATCACACCACACAGTGTCACACCACACAGTGTCACACCACACAGTGTCACACCACACAGTACCACACCACACAGTGTCACACCACACAGTGTCACACCACACAGTGTCACACCACACAGTATCACACCACACAGTGTCACACCACACAGTGTCACACCACACAGTGTCACACCACACAGTGTCACACCACACAGTGTCACACCACACAGTGTCACACCACACAGTATCACACCACACAGTGTCACACCACACAGTGTCACACCACACAGTGTCACACCACACAGGGTCACACCAGACAGGGTCACACCAGACAGTCTCACACCACAGTATCACACCACACAGTGTCACACCACACAGGGTCACACCACACAGTACCACACCACACAGGGTCACACCAGAGTATCACACCACACAGTGTCACACCACACAGTGTCACACAACACAGTATCACACCACACAGTGTCACACCACACAGGGTCACACCACACAGTATCACACCACACAGTGTCACACCACACAGTATCAAACCACACAGTGTCACACCACACAGTATCACACCACACAGTGTCACACCACACAGTGTCACACCACACAGTGTCACACCACACAGTCTCACACCACAGTATCACACCACACAGTGTCACACCACACAGTATCACACCACACAGTGTCACACCACACAGTGTCACACCACACAGTGTCACACCACACAGTGCCACACCAGACAGTCTCACACCACAGTATCACACCACACAGTGTCACACCACACAGTGCCACACAACACAGTATCACACCACACAGTGTCACACCACACAGTGTCACACAACACAGTATCACACCACACAGTGTCACACCACACAGTGCCACACAACACAGTATCACACCACACAGTGTCACACCACACAGTGTCACACCACACAGTGTCACACCACACAGTGTCACACCAGACAGTCTCACACCAGAGTATCACACCACACAGTGTCACACCAGACAGTGCCACACCAGACAGTCTCACACCACAGTATCACACCACACAGTGTCACACCACACAGTGTCACACCAGACAGTCTCACACCAGAGTATCACACCACACAGTGTCACACCACACAGTGCCACACCAGACAGTCTCACACCACAGTATCACACCACACAGTGTCACACCACACAGTATCACACCACACAGTGTCACACCAGACAGTCTCACACAACAGTATCCCACCACACAGTGTCACACCACACAGTGTCACACCACACAGTGCCACACCAGACAGTCTCACACCACAGTATCACACCACACAGTGTCACACCACACAGTATCACACCACACAGTGCCACACCAGACAGTCTCACACCACAGTATCCCACCACACAGTGTCACACCACACAGTGTCACACCACACAGTGCCACACCAGACAGTCTCACACCACAGTATCACACCACACAGTGTCACACCACACAGTATCACACCACACAATGCCACACCAGACAGTCTCACACCACACAGTGTCACACCACACAATGCCACACCAGACAGTCTCACACCACAGTACCACACCACACAGTGTCACACCACACAGTGCCACACCAGACAGTCTCACACCACAGTATCACACCACACAGTATCACACCACACAATGCCACACCAGACAGTCTCACACCACAGTACCACACCACACAATGTCACACCACACAGTGCCACACCAGACAGTCTCACACCACAGTATCACACCACACAGTGTCACACCACACAGTGCCACACCAGAGAGTCTCACACCACAGTACCACACCACACAGTGTCACACCACACAGTGCCACACCAGACAGTCTCACACCACAGTATCACACCACACAGTGTCACACCACACAGTGTCACACCACACAGTGTCACACCACACAGTATCACACCACACAGTGTCACACCACACAGTATCACACCACACAGTGTCACACCACACAGTGTCACACCACACAGTATCACACCACACAGTATCACACCACACAGTATCACACCACACAGTGTCACACCACACAGTATCACACCACACAGTGTCACACCACACAGTGTCACACCACACAGTATCACACCACACAGTATCACACCACACAGTATCACACCACACAGTGTCACACCACACAGTATCACACCACACAGTATCACACCACACAGTGTCACACCACACAGTATCACACCACACAGTATCACACCACACAGTGTCACACCACACAGTATCACACCACACAGTGTCACACCACACAGTGTCACACCACACAGTATCACACCACACAGTATCACACCACACAGTATCACACCACACAGTGTCACACCACACAGTATCACACCACACAGTATCACACCACACAGTGTCACACCACACAGTATCACACCACACAGTGTCACACCACACAGTGTCACACCACACAGTATCACACCACACAGTATCACACCACACAGTGTCACACCACACAGTATCACACCACACAGTGTCACACCACACAGTGTCACACCACACAGTATCACACCACACAGTATCACACCACACAGTGTCACACCACACAGTATCACACCACACAGTGTCACACCACACAGTGTCACACCACACAGTATCACACCACACAGTATCACACCACACAGTGTCACACCACACAGTATCACACCACACAGTGTCACACCACACAGTGTCACACCACACAGTGTCACACCACACAGTGTCACACCACACAGTGTCACACCACACAGTATCACACCACACAGTATCACACCACACAGTGTCACACCACACAGTATCACACCACACAGTGTCACACCACACAGTATCACACCACACAGTATCACACCACACAGTGTCACACCACACAGTGTCACACCACACAGTGTCACACCACACAGTGTCACACCACACAGTATCACACCACACAGTATCACACCACACAGTGTCACACCACACAGTATCACACCACACAGTGTCACACCACACAGTGTCACACCACACAGTATCACACCACACAGTATCACACCACACAGTGTCACACCACACAGTATCACACCACACAGTGTCACACAACACAGTATCACACCACACAGTGTCACACCACACAGTGTCACACCACACAGTATCACACCACACAGTATCACACCACACAGTGTCACACCACACAGTGTCACACCACACAGTATCACACCACACAGTATCACACCACACAGTATCACACCACACAGTGTCACACCACACAGTATCACACCACACAGTGTCACACCACACAGTGTCACACCACACAGTATCACACCACACAGTATCACACCACACAGTGTCACACCACACAGTATCACACCACACAGTATCACACCACACTGTATCACACCACACAGTGTCACACCACACAGTATCACACCACACAGTATCACACCACACAGTATCACACCACACAGTATCACACCACACAGTGTCACACCACACAGTGCCACACCACACAGTCTCACACCACAGTATCACACCACACAGTATCACACAACACAGTGTCACACCACACAGTGTCACACCACACAGTGTCACACCACACAGTGTCACACCACACAGTGTCACACCACACAGTGTCACACCACACAGTGTCACACCACACAGTGTCACACCACACAGTATCACACCACACAGTATCACACCACACAGTGTCACACCACACAGTGTCACACCACACAGTCTCACACCACAGTCTCACACCACAGTATCACACCACACAGTGTCACACCACACAGTGCCACACCACACAGTCTCACACCACAGTCTCACACCACAGTATCACACCACACAGTGTCACACCACACAGTGTCACACCACACAGTGTCACACCACACAGTGCCACACCACACAGTCTCACACCACAGTCTCACACCACAGTATCACACCACACAGTGTCACACCACACAGTGTCACACCACACAGTGTCACACCACACAGTGTCACACCACACAGTGTCACACCACACAGTATCACACCACACAGTGTCACACCACACAGTGTCACACCACACAGTGTCACACCACACAGTGTCACACCACACAGTGTCACACCACACAGTGTCACACCACACAGGGTCACAGTACAACAAGCTGTGTACAAATTTTCCGACTTTCAGAAATAGAAGATGACTGGTGACTTCACTGGTTCTCTTCTAACATATACAAATAATATCAAAGGAACAAATTAAATTTACAGAACTCCATAAGAAACATTAAGTTTGCGTCACCAAGTCTATCATTAATTCCTCCATTGTATACGTCACTCCTCGAAGTATATTAAGAAAATTACGTACTGTTCATCATTTATATATATATATATATATATATATATATATATATATATATATATATATATATATATATATATATATATATATATATATATATATATATATATATATATATATATATATATATATATATATATATATATATATATATATATATATATATATAAAGTCAGGAGTATCTGAGAAAGTTAGAGCTAAGGAAAGGTTTGCAATAATGTTGATAGATCGGTTATGGAGAGAGAAGAGGGAATATTAATGTATAAATTAAAGGAATGTGTGGATTAAAATAAGGGTTGGATGTGAAAAGTGGGTCATAATAAGTGTGTATGCATCTGGAGAAGAGAGGAGTGTATAGGAGAGAGAGAGAGAGATTTTGGGAGATGTTAAGCGAGTGTGTAGGAACTTTTGAGGCAAGTGAGAGAGTAATTGTGGTAGGGGATCCAAATGCTAAAGTAGGAGAAGCGTTTAGAGAGGGTGTGGTAGGTAAGTTTGGGGTGCCAGGTGTAAATGATAATGTGGGACCTTTAATTGAACTTTGTATAGAAAGGGGTTTAGTTTTAGGTAATACATATTTTAAGAAAAAGAGGATAAATAAGTATACAAGATGTGATGTAGGGCGAAATGACAGTAGTTTGTTGGACTACATACTGGTAGACTTCAGGATGTACATGTTTATAGAGGGGCCACAGATATATCAGATCACTTTTTAGTTGTAGCTACACTGAGAGCAAAAGGTAGATGGGGTACAAGGAAAATGGAAGCAGCAAGTAAGAGAGAAGTGAAAGTTTATAAACTAAAAGAGGAGGCAGTTAGGGTAAGATATAAACAACTATTGGAGGATAGATGGGCTAGTGAGAGTACAGGCAATGTGGTCGAAGATGAATGGGGTAAGTTCAAGAATATAGTGTTAGAGTGTTCAGCAGAAGTTTGTAGTTACAGGAAAGTGGGTGCGGGAGGGAAGAAGAGCGATTGGTGGAATGATGATGTAAAGAGAGTAGTAAGAGAGAAAAAGTTAGCATATGAGAGGTTTTTACAAAGTAGAAGTGATGCAAGGAGGGAAGAGTATATGGAGAGAAAAAGAGAGAGGTTAAAAGAGTGGTGAAGCAATGTAAACAGAGAGCAAATGAGAGAGTGGATGAGATATTATCAACAAAGTTTGCTAAAGAAAAAGTTTTGGAGTGAGATTAACAAGTTGAGAAAGCCTAGAGAAAGAATGGATTTGTTAAAAATAGGAGAGGAGAGTTATTAAACAGAGAGTTAGAGGTATTGGAAAGATGGAGGGAATACTTTGCGGAATTATTAAATGTTGATGAAGATAGTGAAGCTGTGAAATCGTGTATAGGGCAAGGAGGAATAACATCTTGTAGGAGTGAAGAACCAGTTATGAGTGTGAGGGAAGTTTGTGGATCAGTGAGTTTACCTGAAGTTTACCTGGAGAGAGTTCCGGGGGTCAACGCCCCCGCGGCCCGGTCTGTGACCAGGCCTCCTGGTGGATCAGAGTCTGATCAACCAGGCTGTTACTGCTGGCTGCACGCAGTCCAACGTACGAGCCACAGCCCGGCTGGTCAGGTACCGACTTTAGGTGCTTGTCCAGTGCCTGCTTGAAGACAGCCAGGGGTCTACTGGTAATCCCCCTTATGTATGCTGGGAAGCAGTTGAACAGTCTTGGGCCCCTGACACTTATTGTATTGTCTCTTAACGTGCTAGTGACACGTAGAATGAAAGAGGATAAAGCAGCCGGGATTGATGGGATAAAGATAGAAATATTAAAAGCCGGTGGGGATGTAATTTTGAAGTGGTTGGTGCAATTATTTAATAAATGTATGGAAGAGGGTAAGGTACCTAGGGATTGGCAGAGAGCATGCACAGTTCCTTTGTATAAAGGCAAAGGGGACAAAAGAGAGTGCAAAAATTATAGGGGGATAAGTCTGTTGAGTATACCTGGTAAAGTGTATGGTAGAGTTATTATTGAAAGAATTAAGAGTAAGACGGAGAATAGGATAGCAGATGAACAAGGAGGCTTTAGGAAAGGTAGGGGGTGTGTGGACCAGGTGTTTACAGTGAAACATATAAGTGAACAGTATTTAGATAAGGCTAAAGAGGTCTTTGTGGCATTTATGGATTTGGAAAAGACGTATGACAGAGTGGATAGGGGGGCAATGTGGCAGATGTTGCAGATGTATGGAACAGGAGGTAAGTTATTGGAAGCGGTGAAAAGTTTTTACGAGGATAGTGAGGCTCAAGTTAGAGTATGTAGGTGAGAAGGGGATTATTTCCCAGTAAAAGTAGGCCTTAGACAGGGATGTGTGATGTCACTATGGTTGTTCAATATATTTATAGATGGAGTTGTAAGAGAAGTGAATGCTCGGGTGTTTGCAAGAGGTGTAGGGTTAAAAGATGAAGAATCTAACACAAAGTGGGAGTTGTCACAGTTGCTCTTTGCTGATGACACTGTGCTTTTGGGAGATTCTGAAGAGAAGTTGCAGAGGTTGGTGGATGAGCTTGGTAGTGTATATACAAGAAGGAAGTTAAAAGTGAATACAGGAAAGAGTAAGGTTATGAGGATAACAAAAAGATTAGGTAATGGAAGACTGGATATCAGATTAGAGGGAGAGTATGGAGGAGGTGAATGTATTCAGATATTAGGGAGTGGACGTGTCAGCAGATGGGTCTATGAAAGATGAGGAAAATCAAAGGATTGACGAGGGGGAAAAGGTGAGTTGTTCAGTGAGGACTCTGTGGAGACAAAGAACTTTATCCAAGAAAGCAAAGAGGGGAATGTATGAAAGTATAGATATATCAATATATAAATATCTCTGGGTGTTTCTAGCAGTTTCTAGACTCTTTCCTTCCCTCTATCCCTTCATAGAATCGTGTTACAGTGTGACTTCTAAACTTTTGTTTGGCGATCGTCAAACTGACTCGTGTGAGGGAGTGCATCAGGGACCCTTTTGTATGGGTGTGAGGCATGGGCTGTGAATGTTGCAACAAGGAGAAGGCTGGAGACAGTGGAGATGTCGTGTCTGAGGGCAGTGTGTGGTGTAAAAATACACTGCAGGCCGGACTTGAGTCCTGGAGATGGGAAGTACAGTATCTACACTCTGAAGAAGGGTATTAATGTTACAGTTTTATAACTATAGAGTAAGCATGCCTCTGGCAAGACACTGATGGAGTTGACGATGTTATTTTTTTCTTTTTCAGGCCACCTGCCTTGGTGGGAAACGCTCGACGTGTTAATAAAAAATAATATATATATATATATATATATATATATATATATATATATATATATATATATATATATATATATATATATATATATATATATATATATATATATATATATATATATATATATAAATTGCTAAATTGTCATACTTTAGATCTTTCCAAATTTTATTGATTATAAATTAATCTAATTTATATAATCCTAGACTAATATTCATACAAAATACAAGATTTTTTGGTAAAATTTGATTCTATTATATATCTTACAACCATGAACCTGCTTAACTGAACTTTCTCAACATTTTGAAAATCAATTGGATGGTTAAAATCTCTTACATGAATAAATAGAGCATTGGAATCTTGTCCAGTTCTAATGCTATATTTATGTTGTTTTAATCTTAGTTCGAGATTTTTACCAGTTTGACCGTAATAAACTTTATCGCAAATTTTACAAGGAATCTTATAGACACATCCATCAGCATTTTGGGGGGATTTTAATCATTTTTTTTTAATGTACCAGGATTTTTAAATATAACTCAAAATTCTTAAGAAGAGAAGGTATATCAAGAAAGTTTTTATGGTGAGGGAGAACCAACATATTCTTGGCTGAATATAATTATCCATTCTTAAATTGTAAGAATTATTTCTACAAATTTTAAAGGATTTATCAATTAAGTGTTTTGGGTATTTTAAATCATTTCCTATTTCTTAAATGTTCACTATTTGTTCACCTGTGAAATTTGAACTATAAATACGTGAAGTTCTCAAAAATACTTGTGTAGTATGCTGATCGTGAGATGTAATCTCGGCTTTACATGCCTTGTGTAGTATGCTGATCGTGAGATGTAATCTCGGCTTTACATGCCTTGTGTAGTATGCTGATCGTGAGATGTAATCTCGGCTTTACATGCCTTGTGTAGTATGCTGATCGTGAGATGTAATCTCGGCTTTACATGCCTTGTGTAGTATGCTGATCGTGAGATGTAATCTCGGCTTTATCGTGAGATGTAATCTCGAGATGTAATCTCGGCTTTACATGCCTTGTGTAGTATGCTGATCGTGAGATGTAATCTCGGCTTTACATGCCTTGTGTAGTATGCTGATCGTGAGATGTAATCTCGGCTTTACATGCCTTGTGTAGTATGCTGATCGTGAGATGTAATCTCGGCTTTACATGCCTTGTGTAGTATGCTGATCGTGAGATGTAATCTCGGCTTTACATGCCTTGTGTAGTATGCTGATCGTGAGATGTAATCTCGGCTTTACATGCCTTGTGTAGTATGCTGATCGTGAGATGTAATCTCGGCTTTACATGCCTTGTGTAGTATGCTGATCGTGAGATGTAATCTCGGCTTTACATGCCTTGTGTAGTATGCTGATCGTGAGATGTAATCTCGGCTTTACATGCCTTGTGTAGTATGCTGATCGTGAGATGTAATCTCGGCTTTACATGCCTTGTGTAGTATGCTGATCGTGAGATGTAATCTCGGCTTTACATGCCTTGTGTAGTATGCTGATCGTGAGATGTAATCTCGGCTTTACATGCCTTGTGTAGTATGCTGATCGTGAGATGTAATCTCGGCTTTACATGCCTTGTGTAGTATGCTGATCGTGAGTATGCTGATCGTGAGATGTAATCTCGGCTTTACATGTCCTTGTGTCGTATGCTGATCGTGAGATGTAATCTCGGCTTTACATGCCTTGTGTCGTATGCTGATCGTGAGATGTAATCTCGGCTTTACATGCTATGCTGATCGTGAGATCTTTACATGTGAGATGTAATCTCGGCTGTAATGTCTCGGCTTTAGATGTAATCTCGGCTTTACATGCCTTGTGTAGTATGCTGATCGTGAGATGTAATCTCGGCTTTACATGCCTTGTGTAGTATGCTGATCGTGAGATGTAATCTCGGCTTTACATGCCTTGTGTAGTATGCTGTATGCTGATCGTGAGATGTAATCTCGGCTTTACATGCCTTGTGTAGTATGCTGTATGCTGATCGTGAGATGTAATCTCGGCTTTACATGCCTTGTGTCGTATGCTGATCGTGAGATGTAATCTCGGCTTTACATGCCTTGTGTCGTATGCTGATCGTGAGATGTAATCTCGGCTTTACATGCCTTGTGTCGTATGCTGATCGTGAGATGTAATCTCGGCTTTACATGACTTGTGTAGTCTGCTTGTGTGTAATCTCGGCTTTACATGTCTTGTGTCGTATGCTGATCGTGAGATGTAATCTCGGCTTTACATGCCTTGTGTCGTATGCTGATCGTGAGATGTAATCTCGGCTTTACATGCCTTG
Organism: Cherax quadricarinatus; assembly: GCF_038502225.1. Lineage (NCBI taxonomy): Eukaryota > Metazoa > Arthropoda > Malacostraca > Decapoda > Parastacidae > Cherax > Cherax quadricarinatus. The sequence goes on from NC_091391.1 coordinate 3,066,005, forward strand.
TGTAGTATGCTGATCGTGAGATGTAATCTCGGCTTTACATGCCTTGTGTAGTATGCTGATCGTGAGATGTAATCTCGGCTTTACATGCCTTGTGTAGTATGCTGATCGTGAGATGTAATCTCGGCTTTACATGCCTTGTGTAGTATGCTGATCGTGAGATGTAATCTCGGCTTTACATGCCTTGTGTAGTATGCTGATCGTGAGATGTAATCTCGGCTTTACATGCCTTGTGTCGTATGCTGATCGTGAGATGTAATCTCGGCTTTACATGCCTTGTGTAGTATGCTGATCGTGAGATGTAATCTCGGCTTTACATGCCTTGTGTAGTATGCTGGCTTTACATGCCTTGTGTCGTATGCTGATCGTGAGATGTGTCGTATGCTGATCGTGAGATGTAATCTCGGCTTTACATGACTTGTGTAGTATGCTGATCGTGAGATGTAATCTCGGCTTTACATGGCTTGTGTAGTATGCTGATCGTGAGATGTAATCTCGGCTTTACATGCCTTGTGTAGTATGCTGATCGTGAGATGTAATCTCGGCTTTACATGCCTTGTGTCGTATGCTGATCGTGAGATGTAATCTCGGCTTTACATGCCTTGTGTAGTATGCTGATCGTGAGATGTAATCTCGGCTTTACATGCCTTGTGTAGTATGCTGATCGTGAGATGTAATCTCGGCTGCCTTGTGTAGTATGCGGCTTTACATGCCTTGTGTAGTATGCTGATCGTGAGATGTAATCTCGGCTTTACATGCCTTGTGTAGTATGCTGATCGTGAGATGTAATCTCGGCTTTACATGCCTTGTGTAGTATGCTGATCGTGAGATGTAATCTCGGCTTTACATGCCTTGTGTAGTATGCTGATCGTGAGATGTAATCTCGGCTTTACATGCCTTGTGTAGTATGCTGATCGTGAGATGTAATCTCGGCTTTACATGCCTTGTGTAGTATGCTGATCGTGAGATGTAATCTCGGCTTTACATGCCTTGTGTAGTATGCTGATCGTGAGATGTAATCTCGGCTTTACATGCCTTGTGTAGTATGCTGATCGTGAGATGTAATCTCGGCTTTACATGCCTTGTGTAGTATGCTGATCGTGAGATGTAATCTCGGCTTTACATGCCTTGTGTAGTATGCTGATCGTGAGATGTAATCTCGGCTTTACATGCCTTGTGTAGTATGCTGATCGTGAGATGTAATCTCGGCTTTACATGCCTTGTGTAGTATGCTGATCGTGAGATGTAATCTCGGCTTTACATGCCTTGTGTAGTATGCTGATCGTGAGTTATAATCTCGGCTTTACATGCCTTGTGTAGTATGCTGATCGTGAGATGTAATCTCGGCTTTACATGCCTTGTATCGTATGCTGATCGTGAGATGTAATCTCGGCTTTACATGCCTTGTGTAGTATGCTGATCGTGAGATGTAATCTCGGCTTTACATGCCTTGTATCGTATGCTGATCGTGAGATGTAATCTCGGCTTTACATCCCTTCCGATGTTCCATTATTTTTACAGATCCTTGATAATGTGCTTCGAAGTTCACTATTATTCCACAGTGGTTGCTTAGCATACTGTGATAACACCTGTTCACTGTGATTTTATTACGTATATATGTATATACGCGCCTAGTTCCTAGGCCTTTTGTGTATCCATATGCTCTCGCGCTACCGTCCACAGGATGGATATGGGGTGCACAATAAACTAGCCACTTCGGTGGCAAAATCTAATCTAAATCTAATCGTGGTGGTAGGAGAAGACCAGTACTCACATGGATTCTAGGATCTCTAGACTCTTCCTAACAGATATTTCACTTACCTCTACGAGGCTAAAGACTCCATATACTGCACCTTGAGTATACATATATACTTAAAAAAAACTGAGCGTATCCCACCGAGGCAGGGTGACCTAAACAGAAAAGCAAGATTATTTTTTTTAAATTTAGTAATATATACAGGAGAAGGGGTTACTAGCCCCTTGCTCCCGGCATTTTAGTCGCCTCTTACGACACATTTCTTAGAGGAAGAATTCTGCCCCACTTGACCATGGAGACAAGAGGAAATAAACAAGAACAGGAACTACTAAGAAAATGGAAGAATACCAGATGGGTGTATAAGTATGTATGCAAGTACATGTGTAGTGTGACCTAAGTACAAGTAGCAAGATGTACCTGGTATCCCGCGTGTTTATGAGACAGACAAAAGACTCCAGCAATCCTACCATCATGTACAACAATTACAGGTTCTTGTTGTACAGTCACTTGGCAGGACGGTAGTACCTCCCTGGGTGGTTGTTGTCTACCAACCTACTACCACAGGATGGTAGTACCTCCCTGGGTGGTTGTTGTCTACCAACCTACTACCACAGGATGGTAGTACCTCCCTGGGTGGTTGTTGTCTACCAACCTACTACCACAGGACGGTAGTACCTCCCTGGGTGGTTGTTGTCTACCAACCTACTACCACAGGATGGTAGTACCTCCCTGGGTGGTTGTTGTCTACCAACCTACTACCACAGGATGGTAGTACCTCCCTGTGTGGTTGTTGTCTACCAACCTACTACCACTGGATGGTAGTACCTCCCTGGGTGGTTGTTGTCTACCAACCTACTACCACAGGATGGTAGTACCTCCCTGGGTGGTTGTTGTCTACCAACCTACTACCACAGGATGGTAGTACCTCCCTGGGTGGTTGTTGTCTACCAACCTACTACCACAGGATGGTAGTACCTCCCTGGGTGGTTGCTGTCTACCAACCTACTACCACAGGATGGTAGTACCTCCCTGGGTGGTTGTTGTCTACCAACCTACTACCACAGGACGGTAGTACCTCCCTGGGTGGTTGTTGTCTACCAACCTACTACCACAGGATGGTAGTACCTCCATGGGTGGTTGTTGTCTACCAACCTACTACCACAGGACGGTAGTACCTCCCTGGGTGGTTGTTGTCTACCAACCTACTACCACAGGACGGTAGTACCTCCCTGGGTGGTTGTTGTCTACCAACCTACTACCACAGGACGGTAGTACCTCCCTGAGTGGCTGATGTCTACCAACCTACTACCACAGGATGGTAGTACCTCCCTGGGTGGTTGTTGTCTACCAACCTACTACCACAGGATGGTAGTACCTCCTTGGGTGGTTGTTGTCTACCAACCTACTACCACAGGATGGTAGTACCTCCCTGGGTGGTTGTTGTCTACCAACCTACTACCACAGGATGGTAGTACCTCCCTGGGTGGTTGTTGTCTACCAACCTACTACCACAGGACGGTAGTACCTCCCTGGGTGGTTGTTGTCTACCAACCTACTACCACAGGACGGTAGTACCTCCCTGAGTGGCTGATGTCTACCAACCTACTACCACAGGATGGTAGTACCTCCCTGGGTGGTTGTTGTCTACCAACCTACTACCACAGGATGGTAGTACCTCCTTGGGTGGTTGTTGTCTACCAACCTACTACCACAGGATGGTAGTACCTCCCTGGGTGGTTGTTGTCTACCAACCTACTACCACAGGATGGTAGTACCTCCCTGGGTGGTTGTTGTCTACCAACCTACTACCACAGGATGGTAGTACCTCCTTGGGTGGTTGCTGTCTACCAACCTACTACCACAGGACGGTAGTACCTCCCTGGGTGGTTGTTGTCTACCAACCTACTACCACAGGACGGTAGTACCTCCCTGGGTGGTTGTTGTCTACCAACCTACTACCACAGGATGGTAGTACCTCCCTGGGTGGTTGTTGTCTACCAACCTACTACCACAGGATGGTAGTACCTCCTTGGGTGGTTGCTGTCTACCAACCTACTACCACAGGACGGTAGTACCTCCCTGGGTGGTTGTTGTCTACCAACCTACTACCACAGGACGGTAGTACCTCCCTGGGTGGTTGCTGTCTACCAACCTACTACCACAGGATGGTAGTACCTCCCTGGGTGGTTGCTGTCTACCAACCTACTACCACAGAACGGTAGTACCTCCCTGGGTGGTTGCTGTCTACCAACCTACTACCACAGGATGGTAGTACCTCCCTGGGTGGTTGTTGTCTACCAACCTACTACCACAGGACGGTAGTACCTCCCTGGGTGGTTGTTGTCTACCAACCTACTACCACAGAACGGTAGTACCTCCCTGGGTGGTTGTTGTCTACCAACCTACTACCACAGGACGGTAGTACCTCCCAGGGTGGTTGTTGTCTACCAACCTACTACCACAGAACGGTAGTACCTCCCTGGGTTGTTGCTGTCTACCAGCCTACTACCACAGGACGGTAGTACCTCCCTGGGTGGTTGTTGTCTACCAACCTACTACCACAGGACGGTAGTACCTCCCTGGGTGGTTGTTGTCTTCCAACCTACTACCACAGGATGGTAGTACCTCCCTGGGTGGTTGTTGTCTACCAACCTACTACCACAGGATGGTAGTACCTCCCTGGGTGGTTGTTGTCTACCAACCTACTACCACAGGACGATAGTACCTCCCTGGGTGGTTGTTGTCTACCAACCTACTACCACAGGACGGTAGTACCTCCCTGGGTGGTTGTTGTCTACCAACCTACTACCACAGGATGGTAGTACCTCCCTGGGTGGTTGTTGTCTACCAACCTACTACCACAGGACGGTAGTACCTCCCTGGGTGGTTGCTGTCTACCAACCTACTACCACAGGACGGTAGTACCTCCCAGGGTGGTAGTTGTCTACCAACCTACTACCACAGGACGGTAGTACCTCCCTTGGTGGTTGCTGTCTACCAACCTACCACCATAGGACAGTAGTACCTCCCTGGGTGGTTGCTGTCTACAAACCTACTACCACTGGACGGTAGTACCTCCCTTGGTGGTTGTTGTCTACCAACCTGGTACCACAGAACGGTAGTACCTCCCTGGGCGGTTGTTGTCTACCAACCTACTACCACAGGAAGGTAGTACTACCCTGGGTGGTTGCTGTCTACCAACCTACTACCACAGAACGGTAGTACCTCCCTGGGTGGTTGCTGTATACTAACCTACTACCACAGGACGGTAGTACCTCCGTGGGTGGTTGCTGTCTACTAACCTACTACCACAGGACGGTAGTACCTCCCTGGGTGCTTGCTGTCTACCAACCTACTACCACAGGACGGTAGTATCTCTCTGGGCGGTTGTTGTCTACCAACCTACTACCACAGGACGGTAGTACCTCCCTGGGCGGTTGTTTTCTACCATCCTACTACCACAGGACGGTAGTACTTCCCTGGGCAATTGCTGTCTACCAACCTACTACCACAGGACGGTAATACCTCCCTGGGTGGTTGTTGTCTACCAACCTACTACCACAGGACGGTAGTACCTCCGTGGGTGGTTGCTGTCTACCAACCTACTACCACAGGACGGTAGTACCTCCCTGGGTGCTTGCTGTCTACCAACCTACTACCACAGGACGGTAGTACCTCCGTGGGTGGTTGCTGTCTACCAACCTACTACCACAGGACGGTAGTACCTCCCTGGGTGGTTGTTGTCTATCAACCTACTACCACAGGACGGTAGTATCTCCCTGGGTGGTTGTTGTCTACCAACCTACTACCACAGGACGGTAGTACCTCCCTGGGTGGTTGCTGTATTCCAACCTGCTACCACAGGACGGTAGCACCTCCCTGGGTGGTTGCTGTCTACCAACCTACTACCACAGGACGGTAGTACCTCCCTGGGTGGTTCCTGTCTACCAACCTACTACCACAGGACGGAAGTACCTCCCTGGGTGGTTGTTGTCTACCAACCTACTACCATAGGTCGGTAGTACCTCCCTGGGTGGTTGCTGTCTACCAACCTACTGCCACAGGACGGTAGTACCTCCCAGGGTGGTTGCTGTCTACCAACCTACTACCACAGAACGGTAGTACCTCCCTGGGCGGTTGCTGTCTACAAACTTACTATCACAGGACGGTAATACTACCCTGGGTTGTTGCTGTCTACCAACCTACTACCACAGAACGGTAGTACCTCCCTGGATAGTTGTTGTCTACCAAGCTACTACCACAGGACGGTAGTACCTCCCTGTGTGGTTGCTGTCTACCAACCTGCTACCACTGGACGGTAGTCCCTCCGTGGCTTGTTGCTGTCTACCAACCTACTACTACAAGACGGTAGTACCTCCCTGGGTGGTTGTTGTCTACCAACCTACTACTACAAGACTGTAGTACCTCCCTGGGTGGTTGCTGTCTACCAACCTACTACCACAGGATGGTAGTACCTCCCTGGGTGGTTGCTGTCTACCAACCTACTACTACAAGACGGTAGTACCTCCCTGGGTGGTTGTTGTCTACCAACCTACTACCACAGGACGGTAGTACCTCCCTGGGTGGTTGTTGTCTACCAACCTACTACCACAGGACGGTAGTACCTCCCTGGGTGGTTGCTGTCTACCAACCTACTACCACAGGACGGTAGTACCTCCCTGGGTGGTTGTTGTCTACCAACCTACTACCACAGGACGGTAGTACCTCCCTGGGTGGTTGTTGTCTACCAACCTACTACCACAGGACGGTAGTACCTCCCTGGGTGGTTGCTGTCTACCAACCTACTACCACAGGACGGTAGTACCTCCCTGGCTTGTTGCTGTCTACCAACCTACTACCACAGGACGGTAGTACCTCCCTGGGTGGTTGTTGTGTACCAACCTACTACCACAGGACGGTAGTACCTCCCTGACTTGTTGCTGTCTACCAACCTACTACCACAGGACGGTAGTACCTCCCTGGCTTGTTGCTGTCTACCAACCTACTACCACAGGACGGTAGTACCTCCCTGGCTTGTTGCTGTCTACCAACCTACTACCACAGGACGGTAGTACCTCCCTGGCTTGTTGCTGTCTACCAACCTACTACCACAGGACGGTAGTACCTCCCTGGGTGGTTGTTGTCTACCAACCTACTACCACAGGACGGTAGTACCTCCCTGGGTGGTTGTTGTCTACCAACCTACTACCACAGGACGGTAGTACCTCCCTGGGTGGTTGTTGTCTACCAACCTACTACTACAAGACTGTAGTACCTCCCTGGGTGGTTGCTGTCTACCAACCTACTACCACAGGACGGTAGTACCTCCCTGACTTGTTGCTGTCTACCAACCTACTACCACAGGACGGTAGTACCTCCCTGGCTTGTTGCTGTCTACCAACCTACTACCACAGGACGGTAGTACCTCCCTGGGTGGTTGCTGTCTACCAACCTACTACTACAAGACGGTAGTACCTCCCTGGGTGGTTGTTGTCTACCAACCTACTACTACAAGACGGTAGTACCTCCCTGGGTGGTTGCTGTCTACCAACCCACTACTACATATGGAGAGCAAAGTCTACAATATAACATTCTTCACCCTCGCGTAGTATACACGTTCTAAACACCAATCAATAAATATTCTCAAACACACAACTATTATCGTACAGACGATGGTATCTCATATTTCTCTGGCTTTAGGTTACAAACAGGGAATAAACCCTCTTGGGAAATACTTTCCACAGGAAGGAAATACCGAGGACCTCCCCAGGAACATGTAATTCTCTCCCCCGAAGGATAATTAAACCTCCTTCAACGAATTGGGGATCCAAGGCTAAAGGGATCCTTGAGGATTCCTTTAACCGGAAATACTTGGGTCTTGGGACCCTGATATCTCCAAATTTTGGGTCTTAAATACATTTATATTGACCTCCTTCACTGGCTCACTGTATGACCATTAATTATTATAATCAAAAAGAAGCGCTAAACCATAAGGGCTATACAGCGTATGACCATTAATAATAATAATAATAATAATAATAATAATAATAATAATAATAATAATAATAATAATAATAATAATAATAATAATAATAATAATTTTTTGTTCTACTTGTTGTGGTTGCTGTTAGTTGTTAATTATTATTATTATTATTATTATTATTATTATTATTATTATTATTATTATTATTATTATATTGACACAGTTTCCACTGTCCACCATCTAAGATTCATTGCTGTTATTAAACGAGATGATTTTTTTACTGGATACGTTTCGGTCCTGGGACTTTGGTCATTTGGAGTGACGAAAGTCTCAGGACCGAAATGTGTCCTGTAAAGATGACGTTTCACCCGTGTTATCTGGAATGTGGGTTTTCACTTCCCTAGACTTAATCTAAATATTCATTATTTTGTGTGAGAATTAATAAAGGACTTGGAGAGAGTTCTGGGGGTCAACGCCCCCGCGACCCGGTCCGTGACAAGACCCCCCAAAAAATAATTATTATGTATTATTAACAAACTCCTGAGTACAGTCATAGAGGCTAAAACGTTGTGTAGCTTTAAAAATAGGTTAGATAAATACATGAGTGGGTGTGGGTTGTCATGTAGGGGGGGTAATGATTAGGGGAATATGGGGGTAAGAGGAGGGAATTAGTAGGTAGGGGACAGGCGAGGCAGTAGGAGAGATGAGTGTGGAGGTAGGTGGGTAATGTGACAGGTAGGTAATGTGACAGGTAGGTAATGTGACAGGTAGGTAATGTGACAGGTAGGTAATGTGACAGGTAGGTAATGTGACAGGTAGGTAATGTAACAGGTAGGTAATGTGACAGGTAGGTAATGTAACAGGTAGGTAATGTGACAGGCAGGTAATGTAACAGGTAGGTAATGTGACAGGTAGGTAATGTAACAGGTAGGTAATGTAACAGGTAGGTAATGTGACAGGTAGGTAATGTAACAGGTAGGTAATGTGACAGGTAGGTAATGTGACAGGTAGGTAATGTAACAGGTAGGTAATGTGTCAGGTAGGTAATGTGAGGTCACTGGTGACCATACCATCACCTCTCATTACTCTACACTCCACTCCACACTACTCACCCTCTCACTACTTTAATTAAACATAAATAAATGGAAATAAGAATAAATAACGGGGACAGTCAATATTACTATTCTACTCAAACACAGTTTATTATTAAGTCCTTGTACAATAATATATTTGGGAACAGGAGAACATTATTGGGGTTTAGATAAATGGGATGGTACATATAAGCAGTGAGACAGGGAACACAATCAACTTGACGAGAATGTAACTTACAATATAGTACAGAGGACAGTTCACTACAGGAACTAAGCCACAGGTCCCAAGACCTACACAGCACGAGTACTGCGCCAAGCCAGTACTCTGCCCAATGTCTCCAACAGTCTCTCCTCCTGAGACTCTCCAGCTCAGCTTTGCTCCCAGGCCAGAGCTCCGCTCGAATCTCCGGCAGTCTCTCCTCCCGAGACTCTCTAGCTCAGCTCTGCTCACAGGCCAGAGCTCCGCTCGAATCTCCAACAGTCTCTCCTCCCGAGACTCTCCAGCTCAGCTCTGCTCCCAGGCCAGAGCTCTGCCCGTATCTCCTCTGCTCAGCTGTTCCTTGGGCTTATATTGTCCCAAGAGCACCCCCCACAACCACGTGTACGACCTGACGCCTAGGTCTGACGCCGTCAAGAACAAAAGACCTCAGACGTGGGCGTGGCTGACAGACGTTTGCCAAGGCAAGGTGTGACCATATAATTGGTTAAATTAGGTCTCCCCAGAGACCTCACAAGCCCAGCTGAACTACATCACAGGGTGGGTGTGAGTTGGACCTGACTAGCTTGTGCTGCTGGGTCTGGTGCCGTGCTCCTTCCGTGAGTGGAGGTGACCAGACTGGGTGGGTCATTAGGTTTCTTATGTTATGTTCTTATTAGAATTATTATTGTCATTATAAGTTGCAAAGGTTGGCGGTGGGATTTGGGATGGGTATGTAACAGAAGGTAATTAAAACTGTACATAGGAAAAAGGTGACGAGGGAAAAAAAATTGATAATGAAAGAGTGGATAACAGATTGGAGGGAGAAAGTTTGGAGGAAGTGGATATGTTCAGATATTTGAGAGTGGACGTGTCCACGGACGGGTCTTTGAAAGATGAGGTGAAACATATCGTGAGTTGTGGCATCTATGGAGAACTTTACCCATGGAGGTAAGCGTTAGTATAGTGGTATCAATACTGGTGGTTTAGAAAGGCACGTAAGCAAACACTATGACAGGTTGTTAGGTAAGACACATATGCAACAGTTAGGTATCTTTATTTCGAAACGTTTCGCCTACACAGTAGGCTTCTTCAGTCGAGTACAGAAAAGTTGCTTCTATCAACTTTCCTGTACTCGACTGAAGAAGCCTACTGTGTAGGCGAAACGTTTCGAAATAAAGATACCTAACTGTTGCATATGTGTCTTACCTAACAACCTGTCGGTATTTTATACCATTTTAATGCACTATGACATTTATTAGAAAACGTTTCGGTCCTGGGACCTTGATCCCAGGACTGAAACGTTTTCCAATAAATATGTCCTAGTGTTGGCTTACGTGCCTATCTAAACCAACTTCTCGGTATTTATTACCAAGGTTTATACCACCAACACTGGTACATGGGTGTGAAGCATGGGTTTTAAACGTTGCAGCGAGGATGAGGCTGGACGCAAGGGAGATGTCGTGTATAAGTGTGGGGTGTGAATATCATACAGAGAATTTCGCGCATACAAAAAATTGTAAATTGTATCATGTACAGGTAACAATTATTATTATTATTATTATTATTATTAACAATAATAATAATAATAATAATAATAATAATAATAATAATAATAATAATAATAATAATAATAATAATAATAATAATAATAATAATAATAATAATAATAATAATAATAATCTCTATTTCTACCAGTACATGATACAACTTATACAGACCATAGCTCACACCAGTGACATACTATACAGAAAGTCCCTGGTTATGTAGAGCATTTCCCACAACAAAGGTTAGTTTTGTCCCAGGATGCGACCCACACCAGTCACCTAACTCTATGGAAAAATAGTGAACTTCCAAACACATTATCAAGGAACCGAAAAAACAATAGAATATCAGAAAGTGAACATGGACAGCAGATGTCTTAAGTTAACACGCCCAAATGTTTCCACCCGTACCAGGGATCGAACCACGGACCTCAGTGTATGAGATGAGTGCGGTACCAACCGAGCTAGGGGAGGAAATGGGATAACTGGGAGGACGTATAATTCTTGGGTGAAGGGTAGGAGTAGGGGGTTAACCCAGGATGGACTTGACATAATGAGGTTTTGAGTGCTAGTGGCTTGGACATCCAACAAGTACATAAGAGTGCATTAGATCAGAGTGGAGGCAAATAGTTTTTATGAAATGACGTGCTGTTAGAGTGTGAGCAAGGTAACATTTATGAAGTGTACACAGACCCACTCATAAGAGAAATAAACTTGTGACAACGGTTCGGTCCGACTTGTTCCTTTTGGTACATTATGAAGAGATTCAGGAAAACTGGTTAGCCGGACTTGAGTCCTGGAGGTGGGAAGAACAGTGTCTGCACCCTGACAGAGGGTAGGGCATATATGTGTTTGGAAACTGTATCTGAACTGTGTTACCAACGCGCTTCTGGCAATAGAGTGATTAGGTGAATAATGATCAATGAGGTTCCCCTTTTTGGGGGTTACCTGGAGGTTATTCCGGGGATCAACGCCCCCGCGGCCCGGTCCATGACCAGGTTACCTGCCTTGATGGCTAGTACATTAAAAAAGAATACTTAATTTCAATAGACGAGACATAAATACTAAAACATTGAGTTTTTAGACCTGACTTGAGCTACGTCTGACAAGACTACAGATACGGTGGGTAAATTCCCCTGAAATCCCACTGCTGGACACGTTTATAGTTTTACTTGTATATTTATGGTTAAATATGTTTGTGTATCTTAACCTAACTTACCCTAACCTAACCTAGCCTAACCTATCCTAACCTACCCTAACCTAACCTAACCTAACCTAACCTAACCTAACCTAACCTAACCTAACCTACCCTAACCTAACCTAGCCTAACCTATCCTAACCTACCCTAACCTAACCTAACCTAACCTAACCTAACCTACCCTAACCTAACCTATCCTAACCTAACCTACCCTAACCTAACCTAACCTAACCTACCCTAACCTAACCTAACCTAACCTAACCTAACCTAACCTAACCTAACCTAACCTAACCTAACCTAGCCTAACCTAACCTAACCTAACCTAACCTAACCTAACCTAACCTAACCTATCCTAACCTAACCTACCCTAACCTAACCTAACCTAACCTAACCTAACCTAACTTACCCTAACCTAACCTACCCTAACCTAACCTATCCTAACCTAACCTACCCTAACCTAACCTAACCTAACCTAACCTAACCTAACCTAACCTAACCTAACCTAACCTAACCTAACCTAACCTAACCTAACCTAACCTAATCTAACCTACCCTAACCTAACCTAACCTAACCTAACCTAACCTACCCTAACCTAACCTACCCTAACCTAACCTAACCTAATCTAACCTAACCTAACCTAACCTAACCTAACCTAACCTAACCTAACCTAACCTAATCTAACCTACCCTAACCTAACCTAACCTAACCTAACCTAATCTAACCTACCCTACCCTAACCTAGCCTATCCTACCTATATATATATATATATATATATATATATATATATATATATATATATATATATATATATATATATATATATATATATATATATATATATATATATATATATATATATATATATATATATATATATATATATATATATATATATATATATATATAAATCAAACTGGTCATATCCAGCGAAAGTTTTTTTTTTAAATTTAGTAATATATACAGGAGAAGGGGTTACCAGCCCCTTGTTTCCGGCATTTTAGTCGCCTCTTACAACACGCATGACTTACGACAAACTTGACTTACGACAAGCATGACTTACGACACGCATGACTTACGACGAGCATGACTTACGACAAGCATGACTTACGGAGAAGCATGACTTACGACACGCATGACTTACGACAAGCATGACTTACGACGAGCATGACTTACGACAAGCACGACTTACGACAAGCATGACTTACGACAAGCATGACTTACGACACGCATGACTTACGACGAGCATGACTTACGACAAGCATGACTTACGGAGAAGCATGACTTACGACACGCATGACTTACGACAAGCATGACTTACGACGAGCATGACTTACGACAAGCACGACTTACGACAAGCATGACTTACGACAAGCATGACTTACGACAAGCATGACTTACGGAGAAGCATGACTTACGACGAGCATGACTTACGACAAGCATGACCTTGATAAGCATGACTTACGACAAGCATGACCTTGATAAGCATGACTTACGACAAGCATGACTAACGACAAGCATGACTAACGACAAGCATGACTTACGGAGAAGCATGACTTACGACAAGCATGACTTACGACAAGCATGACTTACGGAGAAGCATGACTTACGACGAGCATGACTTACGACAAGCATGACCTTGATAAGCTTGACTTACGACAAGCATGACTAACGACAAGCATGACTAACGACAAGCATGACTTACGGAGAAGCATGACTTACGACGAGCATGACTTACGTCAAGCATGACTTACGGAGAAGCATGACTTACGACAAGCATGACTTACGACAAGCATGACTTACGACAAGCATGACTTACGACAAGCATGACTAACGACAAGCATGACTAACGACAAGCATGACTTACGGAGAAGCATGACTTACGACGAGCATGACTTACGTCAAGCATGACTTACGGAGAAGCATGACTTACGACAAGCATGACTTACGACAAGCATGACTTACGACAAGCATGACTTACGACAAGCATGACTTACGACAAGCATGACTTACGACAAGCATGACTTACGACAAGCATGACTTACGGAGAATCATGACTTACGACAAGCATGACTTACGAAAAGCATGACTTACGACAAGCATGACTTACGAAAAGCATGACTTACGACAAGCATGACTTACGAAAAGCATGACTTACGACAAGCATGACTAACGGATAAGCATGACTTACGACAAGCATGACTTACGACAAGCATGACTTACGACAAGCATGACTAACGGATAAGCATGACTTACGACAAGCATGACTTACGACAAGCATGACTTACGACAAGCATGACTTACGACAAACATGACTTACGACAAGCATGAATTACGGAGAAGCATGACTTACGACAAGCATGACTTACGACAAGCATGACTTACGGAGAAGCGAGACTTACGACAAGCATGACTTACGACAAGCATGACTTACGACAAGCATGACTTACGACAAGCATGACTTACGGCAAGCATGACTTACGGAGAACCAGGAACATTTAACGAAACTGTTAACGTTAACTTCAAGGATAACATACCAGATAGAAGTTCCTTAAAGTCGTCTCTATAAGAACGCTACGGATCATCAACCACCACTCATCCGGTGTACACATCTCGGAATGACCCGCGCCTATGGATACTGGTTTAGTTCCATTAACCTTCAAGACTTCTATCGTACCTCTTCTTAAATCTATTCATGGATCCTTCCACTACTATATCCCTCTGCAGATTGTTCCACTTCCTGACTGAAGAAATACTTCCTAACATCCCTGTGACTCAACTGAGTTTTCAACTTCCAGTTGTGACCCCTTGTTGCTGTGTCCCATCTCTGGAACATTCTCTCCCTATCCATCTTGTCAATTCATTTCACTATTTTATATGTTGTTATCATGTCCTCCCTATCCCTCCTCTCCTCTAATGTCGTCAGGTTGATTTCCCTTAACCTATCCTCGTAGGACATACCTTTTAGCTCCGGGACTAGACTTATTGGAAACCTCTGAACTTCCTCCAGTTTCTTGACATGCTTAACCAGGTGTGGGTTCCATAATGGTGCTGCATACTCCAAGATGGGTCTGACGTACACTATGTAAAGTGTCCTGAGGGACTCCTTACTGACGTCCCTGAGAGCTTATCATAGACTTACCAGACATGTGTTAGCTGCAGTAATTATTTTGATGATGTGTACGTCAGGCGATGTGTGTGTGTGTACTCACCTAATTGTGGTTGCAGGGGTCGAGACTCAGCTTCTAGCCTCGCCTCTTCACTGATCGCTACTAGGTTCTCTCTCTCTGCTTCCTGAGCTTTGTCATATCTCGTCTTAAAGCCATGTATGGTTCCTACCTCCACTACATCACTTGCTAGGCTATTCCACTTCCTGACGACTCTATGACTGAAGAAATACTTCCTAACATCCCTCTGAGTGTATGTGTCTCAGTGCATACACTGAGAGGTGCATGTGTCTCAGTGTACATACATAGAAGGTGTCTCAGTATAAATACACTGAGAGGTGAGTGTGAGAAGAGTATGTCTCTCAACGTGCACTGAGAGATATACCAGTGTATATACACTCCGTGAATAGACACTGGTAGTTTACATTAATCACAAATTCTCGTACTAAAGTATTTTTGTCTGGTGGTGATCAGGTGACTTGCAGCCTTAATGGCCTTCTTGTAGTAGATAGGGTTTAAACCAAATTAAGTCACGAGACATTTATGATGCATAATGTAAAGACGAGGAAATAGTTAATTCCAGTAGGCCTTGCTTACGAGAGTTAGGTAATTGAGAAAAAAAATATATTTTCACAGATCAGGCGAGCCGCTCTCCGCAGTCAAGTAAGTTTATTCAGGTATACACAAGTAAGTAAGTTTATTCAGGTATACACAAGTAAGTAAGTAAGTTTATTCAGGTATACACAAGTAAGTAAGTAAGTTTATTCAGGTATACACAAGTAAGTAAGTTTATTCAGGTATACACAAGTAAGTAAGTAAGTTTATTCAGGTATACACAAGTAAGTAAGTTTATTCAGGTATACACAAGTAAGTAAGTTTATTCAGGTATACACAAGTAAGTAAGTAAGTTTATTCAGGTATACACAAGTAAGTAAGTTTATTCAGGTATACACAAGTAAGTTTATTCAGGTATACACAAGTAAGTAAGT
Source organism: Cherax quadricarinatus (assembly GCF_038502225.1). NCBI lineage: Eukaryota > Metazoa > Arthropoda > Malacostraca > Decapoda > Parastacidae > Cherax > Cherax quadricarinatus. The sequence goes on from NC_091391.1 coordinate 3,081,923, forward strand.
TTATTCAGGTATACACAAGTAAGTAAGTAAGTTTATTCAGGTATACACAAGTAAGTAAGTAAGTTTATTCAGGTATACACAAGTAAGTAAGTTTATTCAGGTATACACAAGTAAGTAAGTTTATTCAGGTATACACAAGTAAGTAAGTTTATTCAGGTATACACAAGTAAGTAAGTTTATTCAGGTATACACAAGTAAGTTTATTCAGGTATACACAAGTAAGTAAGTTTATTCAGGTATACACAAGTAAGTATGTAAGTTTATTCAGGTATACACAAGTAAGTAAGTAAATTTATTCAGGTATACACAAGTAAGTAAGTTTATTCAGGTATACACAAGTAAGTAAGTTTATTCAGGTATACACAAGTAAGTAAGTTTATTCAGGTATACACAAGTAAGTAAGTTTATTCAGGTATACACAAGTAAGTAAGTTTATTCAGGTATACACAAGTAAGTAAGTAAGTTTATTCAGGTATACACAAGTAAGTAAGTTTATTCAGGTATACACAAGTAAGTAAGTTTATTCAGGTATACACAAGTAAGTAAGTTTATTCAGGTATACACAAGTAAGTAAGTAAGTTTATTCAGGTATACACAAATAAGTAAGTTTATTCAGGTATACACAAGTAAGTAAGTAAGTTTATTCAGGTATACACAAGTAAGTAAGTAAGTTTATTCAGGTATACACAAGTAAGTAAGTAAGTTTATTCAGGTATACACAAGTAAGTAAGTAAGTTTATTCAGGTATACACAAGTAAGTAAGTTTATTCAGGTATACACAAGTAAGTAAGTTTATTCAGGTATACACAAGTAAGTAAGTAAGTTTATTCAGGTATACACAAGTAAGTAAGTAAGTTTATTCAGGTATACACAAGTAAGTAAGTAAGTTTATTCAGGTATACACAAGTAAGTTTATTCAGGTATACACAAGTAAGTAAGTTTATTCAGGTATACACAAGTAAGTTTATTCAGGTATACACAAGTAAGTAAGTTTATTCAGGTATACACAAGTAAGTAAGTAAGTTTATTCAGGTATACACAAGTAAGTAAGTAAGTTTATTCAGGTATACAAAAGTAAGTAAGTAAGTTTATTCAGGTATACACAAGTAAGTAAGTAAGTTTATTCAGGTATACACAAGTAAGTAAGTTTATTCAGGTATACACAAGTAAGTAAGTTTATTCAGGTATACACAAGTAAGTAAGTAAGTTTATTCAGGTATACACAAGTAAGTAAGTAAGTTTATTCAGGTATACACAAGTAAGTAAGTTTATTCAGGTATACACAAGTAAGTAAGTTTATTCATGTATACACAAGTAAGTTTATTCAGGTATACACAAGTAAGTAAGTTTATTCAGGTATACACAAGTAAGTAAGTTTATTCAGGTATACACAAGTAAGTAAGTTTATTCAGGTATACACAAGTAAGTAAGTTTATTCAGGTATACACAAGTAAGTAAGTTTATTCAGGTATACACAAGTAAGTAAGTAAGTTTATTCAGGTATACACAAATAGTTACATAGAATTATCATACATAGCAGCATATGTGTAGAGAACCTGGGATAACCTGGGATAACCTGGGATAACCTGGGATAACCCAAAAAAAGTCAGACAGAGTGACTTATTTCCATTGTGGTCCTTTTAATACCTTATTATACTATGAATAAGATACACTAGAAATAAGGAAAAATTAGCTGTTTACATTTACGTGTGTGTTAACTAAAATACAAAAATATAAAAACATTCTGCTGTGTTTCTGTTGCTACATTCATTAGGTTCCTTCAGGTTGTCTTCTTGAACTGGTTCATGATGTGACTGACTTTGACATGTACAGCCAGTCTGTTCCAGTCCTTTACTATTGTACAATAAAAGGTGTTTGAAGCCTGGCCACTGACTGTGGCTACTACAATGTTGTGCTCTGCCCCTCCTACTATAAGTCTCTGGTTCCCAGACTTGACAATATTAACAACAAGATATTCTGGACACTGTTTGTGAGAAATTTAATAAACCTCATTTAACTTCAGTTGTTTTATTCTGTCTTCAACAATCAGTATATCCAGTTGTTGTAATTTATCCTGGCCTACATGTTGTCTTGGACTCAGGCCTACATGTTGTCTTGGACCCAGGCCTACATGTTGTCTTGGACCCAGGCCTACATGTTGTCTTGGACTCAGGCCTACATGTTGTCTTGGACCCAGGCCTACATGTTGTCTTGGACTCCACTTGGTCTTGGACTACATGTTGTCTTGGACTCAGGCCTACATGTTGTCTTGGACTCAGGTCTACTTGTTGTCTTGGACTCAGGCCTACATGTTGTCTTGGACTCAGGCCTACATGTTGTCTTGGACTCAGGCCCACATGTTGTCTTGGACTCAGGCCTACATGTTGTCTTGGACTCAGGCCTACATGTTGTCTTGGACTCAGGTCTACATGTTGTCTTGGACCCAGGCCTACATGTTGTCTTGGACCCAGGCCTACATGTTGTCTTGGACTCAGGCCTACATGTTGTCTTGGACCCAGGCCTACATGTTGTCTTGGACTCAGGTCTACTTGTTGTCTTGGACTCAGGCCTACATGTTGTCTTGGACCCAGGCCTACATGTTGTCTTGGACTCAGGTCTACTTGTTGTCTTGGACTCAGGCCTACATGTTGTCTTGGACTCAGGCCTACATGTTGTCTTGGACTCAGGCCGACATGTTGTCTTGGACCCAGGCCTACATGTTGTCTTGGACTTGTTGACTCAGGCCTACATGTTGTCTTGGACCCAGGCCTACATGTTGTCTTGGACCCAGGCCTACATGTTGTCTTGGACTCAGGCCTACATGTTGTCTTGGACTCAGGCCTACATGTTGTCTTGGACCCAGGCTTACATGCTGTCTTGGACCCAGGCCTACATGTTGTCTTGGACTCAGGCCTACATGTTGTCTTGGACTCAGGCCTACATGCTGTCTTGGACTCAGACCTACATGTTGTCTTGGACTCAGGCCTACATGTTGTCTTGGACTCAGGCCTACATGTTGTCTTGGACCCAGGTCTACATGTTGTCTTGGACCCAGGTCTATATGTTGTCTTAGACCCAGGCCTACGTGTTGTCTTGGATTCAGACCTACATGTTGTCTTGGATTCAGGCCTACATGTTGTCTTGGACCCAGGCCTACATGTTGTCTTGGATTCAGGCCTACATGTTGTCTTGGACTCAGGCCTACATGTTGTCTTGGACTCAGGCCTACATGTTGTCTTGGACTCAGGCCTACATGTTGTCTTGGACCCAGGCCTACATGTTGTCTTGGACCCAGGCCTACATGTTGTCTTGGACCCAGGCCTACATGTTGTCTTGGACCCAGGCCTACATGTTGTCTTGGACCCAGGCCTACATGTTGTCTTGGACTCAGGCCTACATGTTGTCTTGGACCCAGGCCTACATGTTGTCTTGGACCCAGGCCTACATGTTGTCTTGGACCCAGGCCTACATGTTGTCTTGGACCCAGGCCTACATGTTGTCTTGGACTCAGGCCTACATGTTGTCTTGGACCCAGGCCTACATGTTGTCTTGGACTCAAGCCTACATGTTGTCTTGGACCCAGGCCTACATGTTGTCTTGGACCCAGGCCTACATGTTGTCTTGGAACCAGGCCTACATGTTCTCTTGGCCCCACGCCTACATGTTGTCTTGGACCCAGACCTACATGTTGTCTTGTACTCAGGTCTACATGTTGTCTTGGACTCAGGCCTACATGTTGTCTTGGACTCAGGCCTACATGTTGTCTTGGACTCAGGCCTACATGCTGTCTTGGACTCAGGCCTACATGTTGTCTTGGACCCAGGCCTACATGTTGTCTTGGACTCAGACCTACATGCTGTCTTGGGCTCAGACCTACATGTTGTCTTGGGCTCAGACCTACATGTTGTCTTGGACTCAGGCCTACATGTTGTCTTGGACTCAGGCCTACATGTTGTCTTGGACCCAGGCCTACATGTTGTCTTGGACTCAGACCTACATGCTGTCTTGGACCCAGGCCTACATAAGAACATAAGAACATAAGAACGAAGGAACACTGCAGAAGGCCTACTGGCCCATGCGAGGCAGGTCCAAGTCCCTACCGGCTTAAGCCAATGCACCCAACCTAGTCAGGTCAGGTCACATTGACTCAAGGGAGGAACACGGCAACCGACCCGTTAGCACAAGCTATCAGGTCTAACTCACACCCACCCACATCTACTCATGTATTTATCCAACCTATTTTTAAAGCTACACAACGTTCTGGCCTCTATAACGGTACTTGGGAGTTTGTTCCACTCATCCACAACTCTATTACCAAACCAGTACTTTCCTATATCCCTCCTGAATCTGAATTTTTCCAACTTAAAACCATTGCTGCGAGTCCTGTCTAGGCTAGATATTATCAGCACACTATTTACATCCCCTTTATTTATTCCTGTCTTCCACTTATGAACCTCAATCATATCCCCCCTAATTCTACGTCTTTCTAGAGAGTGCAGTTTCAGGGCCCTTAGTCTATCCTCATAGGGAAGGTTTCTGATACATGGGATCATCTTTGTCATCCTCCTTTGTACATTTTCCAGAGAATTTATATCCATTCTGTAATACGGTGACCAAAACTGTGCAGCATAATCTAAATGAGGCCTAACCAAGGATGTATAGAGTTGAAGAACAACCTGAGGACTCCTATTATTTATGCTTCTTGATATGAAGCCAAGGATTCTATTAGCTTTATTGCGAACACTTATGCACTGTTGTCTTGGTTTCAGATTACTGCTAACCAGAACTCCTAAATCTTTTTCGCAATCCGTAATATTAAGATCTACATTATTTAGTTTATATGTGGCATGGTTATTGTCCTGTCCAACATTTAGAACTTTGCATTTGTCTATATTAAACTGCATCTGCCACTTCTCCGACCACTGCATCAGTCTATTCAAATCTTCCTGGAGTGCTCGAATGTCCTCGTCAGAATGAATTCGACGGCCTATTTTGGTGTCATCGGCAAACTTGCCGATGTCGCTCTTTATGCCCTCATCTATGTCGTTTATGTAGATTGTGAACAGCAGGGGGCCCAACACTGACCCCTGTGGAACACCGCTCGTGACGCTTCCCCACTCTGATTTCTCCCCATTTATGCAAACTCTCTGCTGCCTATTTGTCAACCATGCCTCTATCCAGGAAAAAATTTCTCCTCCTATTCCATGTGCTTTAATTTTCCTCAATAGTCTCTGATGTGGGACCCTGTCAAAAGCCTTACTGAAGTCCATATACACAATATCATATTCATTACCATGATCTACCTCCTCAAATACCTTAGTGAAAAAAGTTAATAAATTCGTAAGGCAGGAACGTCCCTTTGTAAAACCATGCTGAGATTCGTTGATTAATTTATGCTTTTCAAGGTGGCTACGAACTGCCTCGGCAATTATTGATTCCATAAATTTTCCCACTATGGAGGTTAGGCTTATTGGTCTATAGTTCGAAGCTAAGGACCTGTCACCTGTTTTGAAAATAGGTATCACATTTGCCATTTTCCACTTATCTGGCACCATGCCAGTTTGTAGTGATATGTTGAAAAGATTAGCCAAAGGTGTGCTAAGCTCCTCTTTACATTCCTTTAGCACCCTTGCATACAGTTCATCAGGGCCTGGGGATTTGTTAGGTTTTAATTTATCTATTTGCCTAAGGACCATGTCACTTGCGACCCTAATAGTGCACAGTTTATTATCGTCCTGTTCTACATAATTTATCATTACTGGAATATCACTGGTATCCTCCTGTGTAAAAACTGAGAGGAAGTATGTGTTAAAAATTCTACACATTTCCTTATCACTGTCAGTGAGCTGACCCGAGGAACTTTTGAGTGGGCCTATCTTGTCCCTGATCTTACTTCTGTATACCTGAAAGAATCCTTTTGGGTTAGTCTTCGATTCTCTTGCAACTTTAACCTCATAATCTCTTTTTGCTTTTCTAATTCCCTTTTTTATTTCTCTCTTTAACTGAATATATCGATTTCTTAATTGCCCCTCTCCTCTTTTGATTTGCCTATATATGCCTCTCTTTTGACCAATCAGATATTTTAATCTATTGTTCATCCATTTAGGATCATTTTTGTTTGATCTGATTTCCCTATTTGGAACATAATTTGACTGAGCAGCTAGAACTATGCCCTGGAAAGCATCATATCGGCAACCATCACCACCTACCTGACCCTTAGTCAGGTCATTCCAGTTCAGCCCACCTAAGTAATTTTTCAGTCCTATGAAATCAGCCAAGCGAAAGTCAGGGACGGAGACTTGATTGCCATTATTAGGGGAATTCCATGATATGTTAAAACTGAGTGATTTGTGATCACTCTCCCCAAGCTCATCATTAACCTCAAGATTATTAATTAGTGTTTCCCTACTGGCAAGAACCAAGTCAAGGAGGTTATTTCCCCTAGTTGGCTCTGTCACAAACTGTTTTAAAAAACAATCCTGGATCGTATCAAGAAAGTCACCCGACTCTAAATTTCCTGTCAAATTGCTCCAGTCAATCTGTCTATAGTTGAAATCTCCCATTAGCACAACATTTTCGTATGTAGATGCCTTACGAATTTCGTCCCATAGAAGTTTACTGCACTCCCTATCAAGATTTGGGGCCCTGTAAATCACACCCAAAATTAGTTTTTCTCGGCCCTCGAGAAGCTGTAACCAAACAGATTCAGTGGCTGACGCTTCTAATTTAATATCTTGTCTAACACAACAATTTAAATTGTCTCTGACATACATCGCTACTCCACCACCTTTCCTGTTGACCCTGTCAGTGTGGAATAATTTATAGCCTTGTATGTGACATTCAGATGGCATCTCTCTATCTTTCAGATTGAGCCAGGTCTCTGTTATAGCAATAATATCTATGTTTCCTGCACTTGCAATTAATCTTAGCTCATCTATCTTATTTCTAACACTCCTGCTATTAGTATAGTAAACCTTAAGGGAGCTAGTCCCTTGCTGCCCTCTGCTGTCCCCCTTTGTTTTCTGACCTGTTCTATTGTCTTTATTTATAACTTCATGCTGAATGCCTTTTATACATTTACTGTTTCCAACCCTAGTGTTGCAACCTGCTTGTTTCCCACACACACCCATACCTCTATCTTCCATCAGTTTAAAATCATAGGCATTTCACCAATGGCCTTCTCAATCGAGTCTGCAAGTGCTACCACCCCTGCCCCAGAGAGATGAACCCCATCCCTTGCATACATATCATGTTTGCCATAAAAGTTGTTCCAGTTGTCAATGAATGGGATTGCAAGTTCCTTGCAGTATCTGTCTAGCCAGCAATTTACACCAATTGCCCTAGACAACCATTCATTTCCTACTCCCCTTCTAGGCAAGATGCTACATATGATTGGGATCCCTCCCTTAGACTTAATGAAATCTATAGCTGACCTGTACTTATCTAGCAGCTCTTCTCTCCTACCCTTCCCAATATCATTTCCACCAGCACTGAGACAGATAATGGGCTTGTTCCCATTACCTGACATGATATTATCCAGTCTGTTGACAATGTCCCCAACACCAGCTCCAGGGAAGCACACTCTATCTCTCATCTTCTTATTCCTATTACAAAAAGCACGGTCAACATATCTTACCTGAGAGTCACCAACCACAAGAATGCGCTTACCTTCATTAGCAGGGGCAGTAGTACCCTTACCTTCACTGGCCACTGAAGTACATTCATCCTGGAGAACAGAGAAGCGATTTCCTACCTTCAGATCTTCACTCTTAACTTTCCTTACTCTGATGCGCCTCCCATTACTGTGAACAACTCGCCACTTGTAGCAGGTGCTGGGCTGCACCTCACTGCTGGTACCCGTTGCTACCTCCCCACCTACAGCCTCCTCACAGTGAGAGACAGACTGCACCTCACTGCTAGAAGCCTCATTCCCCACATCTCCAACCACCTCACACTCTCTCCCAGGCCCATTGAGGTGGACCTTCAGCCTCCTAATCTCCTCCTGGAGAAGCAAGACCTCCTCCTTCAACTCTCCAAACTCAGTTTTTAAAACACTGCAGAAGCAAGCCATGCTTTGTAACCGTCCACGCTAATCCCCAAAGCAGCTCAGGGTCTGTGACCTCACGTGACGACTGACCACTGAACACTGGCGACTGACCACTGAACACTGACTGACGACTGACCACTGAACACTGACTGACGACTGACCACTGAACACTGAACATGTTGTCTTGGACCCAGGCCTACATGTTGTCTTGGACTCAGACCTACATGCTGTCTTGGACTCAGACCTACATGCTGTCTTGGGCTCAGACCTACATGCTGTCTTGGGCTCAGACCTACATGCTGTCTTGGGCTCAGACCTACATGCTGTCTTGGACTCAGACCTACATGCTGTCTTGGACCCAGGCCTACATGTTGTCTTGGACTCAGGCCTACATGTTGTCTTGGACCCAGGCCTACATGTTGTCTTGGACTCAGACCTACATGTTGTCTTGGACTCAGGCCTACATGTTGTCTTGGACTCAGGTCTACTTGTTGTCTTGGACTCAGGCCTACATGTTGTCTTGGACTCAGGCCCACATGTTGTCTTGGACTCAGGCCCACATGTTGTCTTGGACTCAGGCCTACATGTTGTCTTGGACTCAGACCTACATGCTGTCTTGGACTCAGACCTACATGCTGTCTTGGGCTCAGACCTACATGTTGTCTTGGACTCAGGTCTACATGTTGTCTTGGACTCAGGCCTACATGTTGTCTTGGACTCAGGCCTACATGTTGTCTTGGACTCAGGCCTACATGTTGTCTTGGACTCAGGCCTACATGTTGTCTTGGACTCAGGCCTACATGTTGTCTTGGACTCAGGCCTACATGTTGTCTTGGACTCAGACCTACATGTTGTCTTGGACTCAGACCTACATGTTGTCTTGGACCCAGGCCTACATGTTGTCTTGGACTCAGACCTACATGTTGTCTTGGACTCAGGCCTACATGCTGTCTTGGACTCAGGTCTACATGCTGTCTTGGACTCAGGTCTACATGCTGTCTTGGACTCAGGCCTACATGTTGTCTTGGACTCAGACCTACATGTTGTCTTGGACTCAGACCTACATGTTGTCTTGGACTCAGACCTACATGTTGTCTTGGACTCAGACCTACATGTTGTCTTGGACTCAGACCTACATGTTGTCTTGGACTCAGGCCTACATGTTGTCTTGGACCCAGGCCTACATGTTGTCTTGGACTCAGACCTACATGCTGTCTTGGGCTCAGACCTACATGCTGTCTTGGACTCAGGTCCAGGATGAATCTTACCATGTTGTTCTGGCTGATATGCAGTTTATCTTTCAGTATTTTTGTCAAGGCAGAGTACCAGGACGAGCATTGTAGTCCGTGTGACATTGTATAAGTTCTAGACATAGGGTCCTGCGAGCCCCAGTAGGTAGACACTGTATCTCAGTAGGTAGACACTGTATCTCAGTAGGTAGACACTGTGTCTCAGTAGGTAGACACTGTGTCTCAGTAGGTAGACACTGTGTCTCAGTAGGTAGACACTGTATCTCAGTAGGTAGACACTGTGCCTCAGTAGGTAGACACTGTGTCTCAGTAGGTAGACACTGTGTCTCAGTAGGTATACACTGTCTCAGTAGGTAGACACTGTGTCTCAGTAGGTAGACACTGTGTCTCAGTAGGTAGACACTGTATCTCAGTAGGCAGACACTGTGTCTCAGTAGGTAGACACTGTGTCTCAGTAGGTAGACACTGTGCCTCAGTAGGTAGACACTATATCTCAGTAGGTAGACACTGTGTCTCAGTAGGTAGACACTGTATCTCAGTAGGTAGACACTGTATCTCAGTAGGTAGACACTGTGTCTCAGTAGGTAGACACTGTGTCTCAGTAGGTAGACACTGTGTCTCAGTAGGTAGACACTGTGTCTCAGTAGGTAGACACTGTGTCTCAGTAGGTAGACACTGTGTCTCAGTAGGTAGACACTGTGTCTCAGTAGGTAGACACTGTGCCTCAGTAGGTAGACACTGTGCCTCAGTAGGTAGACACTATATCTCAGTAGGTAGACACTGTGTCTCAGTAGGTAGACACTGTATCTCAGTAGGTAGACACTGTATCTCAGTAGGTAGACACTGTATCTCAGTAGGTAGACACTGTGTCTCAGTAGGTAGACACTGTATCTCAGTAGGTAGACACTGTGTCTCAGTAGGTAGACACTGTGTCTCAGTAGGCAGACACTGTGTCTCAGTAGGTAGACACTGTGTTTCAGTAGGTAGACACTGTGTCTCAGTAGGTAGACACTGTGTCTCAGTAGGTAGACACTGTGTCTCAGTAGGTAGACACTGTGTCTCAGTAGGTAGACACTGTGTCTCAGTAGGTAGACACTGTGTCTCAGTAGGTAGACACTGTGTCTCAGTAGGTAGACACTGTGTCTCAGTAGGTAGACACTGTGTCTCAGTAGGTAGACACTGTGTCTCAGTAGGTAGACACTGTGTCTCAGTAGGTAGACACTGTGTCTCAGTAGGTAGACACTGTATCTCAGTAGGCAGACACTGTGTCTCAGTAGGTAGACACTGTGTCTCAGTAGGTAGACACTGTGTCTCAGTAGGTAGACACTGTGTCTCAGTAGGTAGACACTGTGTCTCAGTAGGTAGACACTGTGTCTCAGTAGGTAGACACTGTGTCTCAGTAGGTAGACACTGTGTCTCAGTAGGTAGACACTGTGTCTCAGTAGGTAGACACTGTGTCTCAGTAGGTAGACACTGTGTCTCAGTAGGTAGACACTGTGTCTCAGTAGGTAGACACTGTATCTCAGTAGGCAGACACTGTGTCTCAGTAGGTAGACACTGTGTCTCAGTAGGTAGACACTGTGTCTCAGTAGGTAGACACTGTGTCTCAGTAGGTAGACACTGTGTCTCAGTAGGTAGACACTGTGTCTCAGTAGGTAGACACTGTGTCTCAGTAGGTAGACACTGTGTCTCAGTAGGTAGACACTGTGTCTCAGTAGGTAGACACTGTGTCTCAGTAGGTAGACACTGTGTCTCAGTAGGTAGACACTGTGTCTCAGTAGGTAGACACTGTGTCTCAGTAGGTAGACACTGTGTCTCAGTAGGTAGACACTGTATCTCAGTAGGTAGACACTGTGCTTGTCTATACAGGAACTTCAGTCTGGCATTCGCTTTCTTTACTACACTGTTCCCTATCAATTCTCCTGACATGCATGGGTCAAAGGAGATTCCCAGATATTTTACTGATGAAACCAAAGTGATGGACTCCCCATTACACCGGACATTTAAAATTATTTACCCTTCTCAGTTTATGTTTCGTGTCAAAGAGAATGGCTTCAGTTTTCCCGAGGTGTAACCAGAGTTTGTTGTCTACTAACCATTTGCTGCAAGACTCCAGTTCCAGTGTTAAAACATTAGCAATATCTTGTGGGTCTTTACCTGACACTAACAGAACACTGTCATCTGCATACTGCATCTGCATAATGAGAACCTTCAAAACTAGGGAGGCCAAGCCCATGATGACACTCTTCAGGTCACTTGTTCTATCTAGGCTGGAATATTGCTGCACACTAACAGCACCTTTCAAGGCAGGTGAAATTGCTGACCTAGAAAATGTACAGAGAACCTTCACGGCGCGCATAACGGAGATAAAACACCTCAATTACTGGGAGCGCTTGAGGTTTCTAAACCTGTATTCCCTGGAACGCAGGAGGGAGAGATACATGATTATATACACCTGGAAAATCCTAGAGGGACTAGTACCGAACTTGCACACGAAAATCACTCACTACGAAAGCAAAAGACTTGGCAGACGATGCACCATCCCCCCAATGAAAAGCAGGGGTGTCACTAGCACGTTAAGAGACCATACAATAAGTGTCAGGGGCCCGAGACTGTTCAACTGCCTCCCAGCACACATAAGGGGGATTACCAACAGACCCCTGGCAGTCTTCAAGCTGGCACTGGACAAGCACCTTAAGTCAGTTCCTGATCAGCCGGGCTGTGGCTCGTACGTTGGTTTGTTTGCAGCCAGCAGCAACAGCCTGGTTGATCAGGCTCTGATCCACCAGGAGGCCTGGTCACAGACCGGGCCGCGGGGGCGTTGACCCCCGGAACTCTCTCCAGGTAAACTCCAGGTACAGTAGCAGTTTGCACTTAACACTGATGGGCATGTCGTTTACATAACATAGGAATAATAAAGGGCCCAGAATACTACTTTGGGGAACTCCACATGCTGTTGGCAGGGGTTCTGATTCTGTTTTGCTGATTTTGACAATTTGTGTCTTGTTGCCAAGGTACGACTTAAACAGAACCTATACCGATAGCTTGAAGTTTATTACATAATATATTGTGGTTGACAGTATCGAAGGCCTTTTGCAAGTCTAAGGTTAAAAGTTAAGACACATGTGCAACATCTGGGTATCTTTATTGTAGACGTTTCGCCCTCCAGTGGCTTTATCAATACAGATTGTAGGACATAATAGGAAGACAGTAGAACTATATACAAAAGATGAGGTAATCAGTCCCTCAGTCTTGGAGGTGGTGTTGAGAGCACCGAGGTTGTAGAGATTCTGGAGCAAAGGTAAGGAGACTGGTGGTTGTATAGGCGTCAGTGGATAGGGACGTGTAGCAGACGAGGACGTAGTTACTGGTAGGCGGGATTCCCCAGTGGAAGTAGGTCCTTCCCAAAGGGATGGGCTACTACAACTTACTCATTTATTTGGGTAGGACCTACTTCCACTGGGGAATCCCACCTACCAGTGACTATGCCTTCGTCTGCTACACGTTCTTATCCACTGACACCTATATAACCACCAGTCTCCTTACCTTTGCTCCAGATTCTCCTCCACCACGATGCTGTGAACACTAACTCCAAGACCGAGGGACTGATTACCTCATCATCTGTATATAGTCCTACTGTCTTCTAATTATGTCCTAGAATATAATTATGTCCTACAGTAAAGATAACTTTCATTTTGTCGGTATTTTTGACCTTTCTTGCACAAGTCTAAGGCTACCATTCCTATGAGCTTCCCTACCGACATTTCAGTTCGCATGTAATCCAACAGATTAATTAGGGAGGTGTTGGTTGAGTAAGATCTCCTAAAGCCTGATTGGTAACTATGGAGTATGTTAGTATCATTAAGATACTTAACTACTTAACAGTATACCACCCTCTCTAGAATTTTGGATATTACGCTGAGTATACTAACAGGCCTATAGTTGTTGACATCAGACTTACTGTTTTTCATGAAGATAGTAGTAACTCTGGCCTCAAAATGGTATACAATACCGACAGGTTGGTAGGTAAGACACATAGGCAACAGTTAGGAAACTTTATTCCGAAACGTTTCGCCTACACAGTAGGATTCACATCTCTACTGTTCCTGCCTACTTTCTGTATTCGACTGAAGAAACCTACTGTGTAGGCGAAACGTTTCGGAATAAAGTTGCCTAACTGTTGCCTATGTGTCTTACGTACCAACTCTGGCCTCCTTGAACCCCTCCGGTACGGTGTTAGTGGTGATTGATAGATTTATTATGTGAGCAATGGGGCTTGACAATTCAGAGACACCATCGTTCAGGAACTTAGACGGGATGTTATCTAGGTCGGTGCTCTTAGTTGGGTTTAATCTGCTTAGTTCTTTTTGCACGAAGTCATGAGATCTACTTGCTAGTTGACAAGTGATTGGAGATACTCCTTTATTGGTATAGTGTGCTCACCTAGTTGTACTCACCTAGTTGAGGTTGCGGGGGTCGAGTCCGAGCTCCTGGCCCCGCCTCTTCACTGTGGGTGTACTAGTGCTGAGGCAGCAAGCTGGACACGTGACTTACAGCAACCACAACCACAATCTCCAGAACCACAACCACAATCTCCAGCAAACACAACCACAATCTCCAGCAACCACAACCACAATCTTCAGCAACCACAACCACAATCTCCAGCAACCACAACCACAATCTCCAGCAACCACAACCACAATCTCCAGCAACCACAACAACAATCTCCAGCAACCACAACAGCAATCTCCAGCAACCACAACAACAATCTCCAGCAAACACAACAACAATCTCCAGCAAACACAACAACAATCTCCAGCAACCACAACAACAATCTCCAGCAACCACAATAACAATCTCCAGCAACCACAACAGCAATCTCCAGCAACCACAACAACAATCTCCAGCAAACACAACAACAATCTCCAGCAACCACAACAACAATCTCCAGCAACCACAACCACAATCTCCAGCAACCACAACCACAATCTCCAGCAACCACAACAACAATCTCCAGCAACCACAACCACAATCTCCAGCAACCACAACCACAATCTCCAGCAACCACAACAGCAATCTCCAGCAACCACAACAACAATCTCCAGCAACCACAACAGCAATCTCCAGCAACCACAACAACAATCTCCAGCAACCACAACAACAATCTCCAGCAAACACAACAACAATCTCCAGCAACCACAACAACAATCTCCAGCAACCACAACAACAATCTCCAGCAACCACAACAACAATCTCCAGCAACCACGACAACAATCTCCAGCAACCACAACAACAATCTCCAGCGACCACAACAACAATCTCCAGCAACCACAACAACAATCTCCAGCAACCACAACAACAATCTCCAGCAACCACAACAACAATCTCCAGCAACCACAACAACAGTCTCCAGCAACCACAACAACAATCTCCAGCAACCACAACCACTATCTCCAGCAACAACAACAACAGTCTCCAGCAACCACAACAACAATCTCCAGCAACCACAAACACTATCTCCAGCAACCACAACAACAATCTCCAGCAACCACAACAACAATCTCCAGCAACCACAACAACAATCTCCAGCAACCACAACCACTATCTCCAGCAACCACAACAACAATCTCCAGCAAACACAACCACTATCTCCAGCAACCACAACAACAATCTCCAGCAACCACAACAACAATCTCCAGCAACCACAACAACAATCTCCAGCAACCACAACCACTATCTCCAGCAACCACAACAACAATCTCCAGCAAACACAACCACTATCTCCAGCAACCACAACAACAATCTCCAGCAACCACAACAATAATCTCCAGCAACAACAACAACAATCTCCAGCAACCACAACCACTATCTCCAGCAACCACAACAACAATCTCCAGCAATCACAACCACTATCTCCAGCAACCACGACAACAATCTCCAGCAACCACAACAACAATCTCCAGCAACCACAACAACAATCTCCAGCAACCACAACCACTATCTCCAGCAACTACAACCACAATCTCCAGCAAACACAACAACAACCTCCAGCAACCACAACCACTATCTCCAGCAACCACAACAACAATCTCCAGCAACCACAACAACAATCTCCAGCAACCACAACCACTATCTCCAGCAACCACAACAACAATCTCCAGCAACCACAACAACAATCTCCAGCAACCACAACAACAATCTCCAGCAACCACGACAACAATCTCCAGCAACCACAACAACAATCTCCAGCGACCACAACAACAATCTCCAGCAACCACAACAACAATCTCCAGCAACCACAACAACAATCTCCAGCAACCACAACAACAATCTCCAGCAACCACAACAACAGTCTCCAGCAACCACAACAACAATCTCCAGCAACCACAACCACTATCTCCAGCAACAACAACAACAGTCTCCAGCAACCACAACAACAATCTCCAGCAACCACAACCACTATCTCCAGCAACCACAACAACAATCTCCAGCAACCACAACAACAATCTCCAGCAACCACAACAACAATCTCCAGCAACCACAACCACTATCTCCAGCAACCACAACAACAATCTCCAGCAAACACAACCACTATCTCCAGCAACCACAACAACAATCTCCAGCAACCACAACAACAATCTCCAGCAACCACAACAACAATCTCCAGCAACCACAACCACTATCTCCAGCAACCACAACAACAATCTCCAGCAAACACAACCACTATCTCCAGCAACCACAACAACAATCTCCAGCAACCACAACAACAATCTCCAGCAACCACAACAACAATCTCCAGCAACCACAACCACTATCTCCAGCAACCACAACAACAATCTCCAGCAATCACAACCACTATCTCCAGCAACCACGACAACAATCTCCAGCAATCACAACAACAATCTCCAGCAACCACAACAACAATCTCCAGCAACCACAACCACTATCTCCAGCAACCACAACCACAATCTCCAGCAAACACAACAACAACCTCCAGCAACCACAACCACTATCTCCAGCAACCACAACAACAATCTCCAGCAACCACAACAACAATCTCCAGCAACCACAACCACTATCTCCAGCAACCACAACAACAATCTCCAGCAAACACAACAACAATCTCCAGCAACCACAACAACAATCTCCAGCAACAACAACAACAGTCTCCAGCATCCACAACAACAATCTCCAGCAACCACAACCACTATCTCAAGCAACCACAACAACAATCTCCAGCAACCACAACAACAATCTCCAGTAACCACAACAACAGTCTCCAGTAACCACAACAACAATCTCCAGCAACCACAACAACAATCTCCAGTAACCACAACAACAATCTCCAGTAACCACAACAACAATCTCCAGCAACCACAACAACAATCTCCAGCAACCACAACAACAATCTCCAGTAACCACAACAACAATCTCCAGCAACCACAACAACAATCTCCATCAACCACAACAATCTCCAGCAACCACAACAACAATCTCCAGCAACCACAACAACAATCTTCAGCAACCACAACAACAATCTCCAGCAATCACAACAACAATCTCCAGCAACCACAACAACAATCTCCAGCAACCACAACAACAAACTTCATCAACCACAACAACAATCTCCAGCAATCACAACAACAATCTCCAGCAACCACAACAACAATCTCCAGCAACCACAACAACAAACTCCATCAACCACAACAACAATCTCCAGCAACCACAACAACAATCTCCATCAAGCACAACAACAATCTCCAGCAACCACAACAACAATCTCCAGCAACCACAACAACAATCTCCATCAACCACAACAACAATCTCCAGCAACCACAACAACAATCTCCAGCAACCACAACAACAATCTCCAGCAACCACAACAACAATCTCCAGCAACCACAACAACAATCTCCAGCAACCACAACAACAATCTCCAGCAACCACAACAACAATCTCCATCAACCACAACAACATTCTCCAGCAACCACAACAACAATCTCCAGCAACCACAACAACAATCTCCAGCAACCACAACAACAATCTCCAGCAACCACAACAACAAGCCCCACCAACCACAACAACAATCTCCAGCAACCACAACAACAATCTCCAGCAACCACAACAACAATCTCCATCAACCACAACAACAATCTCCAGCAACCACAACAACAATCTCCAGCAACCACAACCACAATCTCCAGCAACCACAACCACAATCTCCAGCAACCACAACAACAATCTCCAGCAACCACAACCACAATCTCCAGCAACCACAACAACAATCTCCATCAACCTCAACAACAATCTCCAGCAACCACAACAACAATCTCCATCAACCACAACAACAATCTCCAGCAACCACAACAACAAGCCCCACCAATCACAACAACAATCTCCAGCAACCACAACAACAATCTCCAGCAACCACAACAACAATCTCCATCAACCACAACAACAATCTCCAGCAACCACAACAACAATCTCCAGCAACCACAACCACAATCTCCAGCAACCACAACAACAATCTCCAGCAACCACAACCACAATCTCCAGCAACCACAACAACAATCTCCAGTAACCACAACAACAATCTCCAGCAACCACAACAACAATCTCCAGCAACCACAACAACAATCTCCAGCAACCACAACAACAATCTCCATCAACCACAACAACAATCTCCAGCAACCACAACAACAATCTCCAGCAACCACAACAACAATCTCCAGCAACCACAACAACAATCTCCAGCAACCACAACAACAATCTCCATCAACCACAACAACAATCTCCAGCAACCACAACAACAATCTCCAGCAACCACAACAACAATCTCCAGCAACCACAACTACAATCTCCATCAACCACACCCACAATCTCCAGCAACCACAACACCAACCCCCACCAACAACCACAAGATATTACCACTGCCACAAAGACTGATAATAAGAATATCACCACCAATCTGACAAAAGCGGAAACACCTCCGTTTGGCCCAACAATCTCATCCTGTGGCCCAACATACCATAATATACAGCTATATTTCATTCCTGGCATCCTAGGGGAAGATAATCCAGGTTTGACGCAAATGGATTTCCCAACCCTGATAACGTACACATCCACATTGTGGTGTCCCGTAGCTGGGTTGGGCTGACGTCCGGGGATCGATCCCCGGGACGGGTGGAAAAATTAGGACGTGTTTCCTTAAGAAACCTGACGTCCAAGTTCACCTAGCAGTAAGTAGGTACCTGGGTGTTAGTCACCTTATACTTGCTGTCAGTGCGTGTGTGTATATAAATATATATATATATATATATATATATATATATATATATATATATATATATATATATATATATATATATATATATATATATATATATATATATATATATATATATATATATATATATATATATATATATATATATATATATATATATATATATATATATATATATATATATATATATATATATATATATATATATATATATATATATATATATATATATATATATATATATATATATATATATATATATATATATATATATATATATATATATATATCCGGTGCACCACAACACCATCCAGTGCGCCACAACACCATCCAGTGCACCACAACACCATCCAGTGCACCACAACACCATCCAGTGCACCACAACACCATCTAGTGCCCCACAACACCATCCAGTGCACCACAACACCATCCAGTGCACCACAACACCATCTAGTGCACCACAACACCATCTAGTGCACCACAACACCATCCAGTGCACCACAACACCATCTAGTGCACCACAACACCATCTAGTGCACCACAACACCATCCAGTGCACCACAACACCATCTAGTGCACCACACCACCATCTAGTGCACCACAACTCCATTCAGTGCACCACAATACCATGTAGTGCACAACAACATCCAGTGCACCACAACACCATCCAGTGCACCACAACACCATCTAGTGCACCACAACACCATCCAGTGCACCACACCACCATCTAGTGCACCACAACACCATCTAGTGCACCACACCACCATCTAGTGCACCACAACACCATCCAGTGCACCACAACACCATCCAGTGCACCACAACACCATCTAGTGCACCACAACACCATCTAGTGCACCAGAACACCATCCAGTGCACCAGAACACCATCTAGTGCACCAGAACACCATCTAGTGCACCACAACACCATCTAGTGCACCACAACACCATCCAGTGCACCACAACACCATCTAGTGCACCAGAACACCATCTAGTGCACCAGAACACCATCTAGTGCACCACAACACCATCTAGTGCACCACAACACCATCCAGTGCACCACAACACCATCGAGTGCACCAGAACACCATCCAGTGCACCACAACACCATCTAGTGCACCACAACACCATCCAGTGCACCAAAACACCATCCAGTGCACCACAACACCATCTAGTGCACCACAACACCATCCAGTGCACCACAACACCATCTAGTGCACCACAACACCATCCAGTGCACCAAAACACCATCCAGTGCACCACAACACCATCTAGTGCACCACAACACCATCTAGTGCACCACAACACCATCTAGTGCACCACAACACCATCTAGTGCACCAGAACACCATCTAGTGCACCAGAACACCATCTAGTGCACCACAACACCATCTAGTGCACCACAACACCATCCAGTGCACCAAAACACCATCCAGTGCACCACAACACCATCTAGTGCACCACAACACCATCTAGTGCACCAGAACACCATCCAGTGCACCACAACACCATCCAGTGCACCACAACACCATCTAGTGCACCACACCACCATCTAGTGCACCACAACAACATCCAGTGCACCACAACACCATCCAGTGCACCACAACACCATCTAGTGCACCACACCACCATCTAGTGCACCACACCACCATCTAGTGCACCACACCACCATCTAGTGCACCACACCACCATCTAGTGCACCACACCACCATCTAGTGCACCACACCACCATCTAGTGCACCACAACACCATCTAGTGCACCACAACACCATCTAGTGCACCACACCACCATCTAGTGCACCACAACACCATCAAGTGCCCCACAATACCATGTAGTGCACAACAACATCCAGTGCACCACAACACCATCCAGTGCACCACAACACCATCCAGTGCACCACAACACCATCTAGTGCACCACAACACCATCTAGTGCACCACAACACCATCCAGTGCACCACAACACCATCTAGTGCACCACAACAACATCCAGTGCACCACAACACCATCCAGTGCACCACAACACCATCTAGTGCACCACAACACCATCTAGTGCACCACAACACCATCTAGTGCACCACAACACCATCTAGTGCACCACAACACCATCTAGTGCACCACAACACCATGTAGTGCACCACAACACCATCCAGTGCACCACAACACCATCTAGTGCACCACAACAACATCCAGTGCACCACAACACCATCCAGTGCACCACAACACCATCTAGTGCACCACAACACCATCTAGTGCACCACAACACCATCTAGTGCACCACAACACCATCTAGTGCACCACAACACCATCTAGTGCACCAC
This sequence comes from Cherax quadricarinatus, assembly GCF_038502225.1. Lineage (NCBI taxonomy): Eukaryota > Metazoa > Arthropoda > Malacostraca > Decapoda > Parastacidae > Cherax > Cherax quadricarinatus. The sequence goes on from NC_091391.1 coordinate 3,102,822, forward strand.
ACCACCATCTAGTGCACCACAACACCATCCAGTGCACCACAACACCATCTAGTGCACCACAACACCATCTAGTGCACCACAACACCATCCAGTGCACCACAACACCATCTAGTGCACCACAACACCATCCAGTGCACACCTATGTAGCTGATATGAGACAGAATCGTAATCTCCTTCAGCAGACTAAACACTGAAGAAACGTTCCTTCCTGATGTTTCGCACAACTATACATATACAAGATTTTTACTGAATATATGACTGGATATATTACATGTACTGGATATATTACATGTTTTTCTGTAGGTTCTTAAGTGGTTGTTGAGGTTTCGGTGTTGAACGCAGGCGTTCCGTAAATCGTCCGATCTACCTGCGTACTGGTGATGTGAAATACGTGTTTGGAGGTCTCTGCATGTTCTGCCTGCGTACTGGTGATGTGAAATACATGTTGGAGGTCTCTGCATGTTCTGCCTGCGTACTGGTGTTGTGAAATAAGTGTTGGAGGTCTCTGCATGTTCTGCCTGCGTACTGGTGTTGTGAAATACGTGTTTGGAGGTCTCTGCATGTTCTGCCTGCGTACTGGTGTTGTGAAATACATGTTGGAGGTCTCTGCATGTTCTGCCTGCGTACTGGTGTTGTGAAATAAGTGTTGGAGGTCTCTGCATGTTCTGCCTGCGTACTGGTGTTGTGAAATACATGTTGGAGGTCTCTGCATGTTCTGCCTGCGTACTGGTGTTGTGAAATACGTGTTGGAGGTCTCTGCATGTTCTGCCTGCGTACTGGTGTTGTGAAATACGTGTTGGAGGTCTCTGCATGTTCTGCCTGCGTACTGGTGTTGTGAAATACGTGTTGGAGGTCTCTGCATGTTCTGCCTGCGTACTGGTGATGTGAAATACGTGTTTGGAGGTCTCTGCATGTTCTGCCTGCGTACTGGAGTTGTGAAATACGTGTTTGGAGGTCTCTGCATGTTCTGCCTGCGTACTGGTGTTGTGAAATACGTGTTGGAGGTCTCTGCATGTTCTGCCTGCGTACTGGTGTTGTGAAATACGTGTTGGAGGTCTCTGCATGTTCTGCCTGTGTACTGGTGTTGTGAAATACGTGTTTGGAGGTCTCTGCATGTTCTGCCTGCGTACTGGGGTTGTGAAATACGTATTGGAGGTCTCTGCATGTTCTACCTGCGTACTGGTGTTGTGAAATACGTGTTGGAGGTCTCTGTATGTTCTGCCTGCGTACTGGTGTTGTGAAATACGTGTTGGAGGTCTCTGTATGTTCTGCCTGCGTACTGGTGTTGTGAAATACGTGTTTGGAGGTCTCTGCATGTTCTGCCTGCGTACTGGTGTTGTGAAATACGTGTTGGAGGTCTCTGCATGTTCTGCCTGCGTACTGGTGTTGTGAAATACGTGTTGGAGGTCTCTGCATGTTCTACCTGCGTACTGGTGTTGTGAAATAAGGTGTTTGGAGGTCTCTACATGTTCTGCCTGCGTACTGGTGTTGTGAAATACGTGTTGGAGGTCTCTGCATGTTCTGCCTGCGTACTGGTCTTGTGAAATACGTGTTGGAGGTCTCTACATGTTCTACCTGCGTTCTGGTGTTGTGAAATACGTGTTGGAGGTCTCTGCATGTTCTGCCTGCGTACAGGGGTTGTGAAATACGTGTTGGAGGTCTCTGCATGTTCTGCCTGCGTACTGGTGTTGTGTAATACGTGTTGGAGGTCTCTGCATGTTCTACCTGCGTACTGGTGTTGTGAAATACGTGTTGGAGGTCTCTACATGTTCTACCTGCGTACTGGTGTTGTGAAATACGTGTTGGAGGTCTCTGCATGTTCTACCTGCGTACTGGTGTTGTGAAATACGTGTTGGAGGTCTCTGCATGTTCTGCCTGCGTACTGGAGTTGTGAAATACGTGTTGGAGGGCTCTGCATGTTCTGCCTGCGTACTGGGGTTGTGAAATACGTGTTGGAGGTCTCTGCATGTTCTGCCTGCGTACTGGTGTTGTGAAATACGTGTTGGAGGTCTCTGCATGTTCTGCCTGCGTACTGGGATTGTGAAATACGTGTTGGAGGTCTCTGCATGTTCTGCCTGCGTACTGGTGTTGTGAAATACGTGTTGGAGGTCTCTGCATGTTCTACCTGCATACTGGTGTTGTGAAATACGTGTTGGAGGTCTCTGCATGTTCTGCCTGCGTACTGGTGTTGTGAAATACGTGTTGGAGGTCTCTGCATGTTCTGCCTGCGTACTGGTGTTGTGAAATACGTGTTGGAGGTCTCTGCATGTTCTGCCTGCGTACTGGGGTTGTGAAATACGTGTTGGAGGTCTCTACATGTTCTACCTGCGTACTGGTGTTGTGAAATACGTGTTGGAGGTCTCTGCATGTTCTGCCTGCGTACTGGTGTTGTGAAATACGTGTTGGAGGTCTCTGCATGTTCTGCCTGCGTACTGGGGTTGTGAAATACATGTTTGGAGGTCTCTGCATGTTCTACCTGCGTACTGGTGTTGTGAAATACGTGTTGGAGGTCTCTGCATGTTCTGCGTGCGTACTGGGGTTGTGAAATACGTGTTGGAGGTCTCTACATGTTCTGCCTGCGTACTGGTGTTGTGAAATACGTGTTGGAGGTTTCTGCATGTTCTGCCTGCGTACTGGTGTTGTGAAATACGTGTTGGAGGTCTCTGCATGTTCTGCCTGCGTACTGGGGTTGTGAAATACGTGTTGGAGGTCTCTACATGTTCTGCCTGCTTACTGGTGTTGTGAAATACGTGTTGGAGGTCTCTGCATGTTCTGCCTGCGTACTGGTGTTGTGAAATACGTGTTGGAGGTCTCTGCATGTTCTACCTGCGTACTGGTGTTGTGAAATACGTGTTGGAGGTCTCTGCATGTTCTGTCTGCGTACTGGGGTTGTGAAATACGTGTTTGGAGGTCTCTGCATGTTCTGCCTGCGTACTGGTGTTGTGAAATACGTGTTGGAGGTCTCTGCATGTTCTGCCTGCGTACTGGGGTTGTGAAATACGTGTTGCAGGTCTCTACATATTCTGCCTGCGTACTGGTGTTGTGAAATACGTGTTGGAGGTCTCTGCATGTTCTGCCTGCGTACTGGGGTTGTGAAATACGTGTTGGAGGTCTCTGCATGTTCTGCCTGCGTACTGGGGTTGTGAAATACATGTTTGGAGGTCTCTGCATGTTCTGCCTGCGTACTGGTGTTGTGAAATACGTGTTGCAGGTCTCTGCATGTTCTGCGTGCGTACTGGTGTTGTGAAATACGTGTTTGGAGGTCTCTGCATGTTCTGCGTGCGTACTGGTGTTGTGAAATACGTGTTGGAGGTCTCTGCATGTTCTACCTGCGTACTGGTGTTGTGAAATACATGTTTGGAGGTCTCTGCATGTTCTGCCTGCGTACTGGTGTTGTGAAATACGTGTTACAGGTCTCTGCATGTTCTGCCTGCGTACTGGGGTTGTGAAATACATGTTTGGAGGTCTCTGCATGTTCTGCCTGCGTACTGGTGTTGTGAAATACGTGTTGCAGGTCTCTGCATGTTCTACCTGCGTACTGGTGTTGTGAAATACATGTTTGGAGGTCTCTGCATGTTCTACCTGCGTACTGGTGTTGTGAAATACGTGTTGCAGGTCTCTGCATGTTCTGCCTGCGTACTGGGGTTGTGAAATACGTGTTGGAGGTCTCTACATGTTCTGCCGGCGTACTGGTGTTGTGAAATACGTGTTGGAGGTCTCTGCATGTTCTGCGTGCGTACTGGTGTTGTGAAATACGTGTTGGAGGTCTCTGCATGTTCTGCGTGCGTACTGGGGTTGTGAAATACGTGTTGGAGGTCTCTGCATGTTCTGCCTGCGTACTGGGGTTGTGAAATACGTGTTGGAGGTCTCTGCATGTTCTGCCTGCGTACTGGGGTTGTGAAATACATGTTTGGAGGTCTCTGCATGTTCTGCCTGCGTACTGGTGTTGTGAAATACGTGTTGGAGGTCTCTGCATGTTCTGCCTGCGTACTGGTGTTGTGAAATACGTGTTGGAGGTCTCTGCATGTTCTGCCTGCGTACTGGTGTTGTGAAATAAGTGTTTGGAGGTCTCTTGATGTTGCGCCCACGTATAATTTGTTGCAGTCATTGCAAGATATTATGTATAACCCTGCAGAGGATTGAAACTCGTCCTGTCTGTTACTGGTAATGTCCTTAATGGAGGTAGATACTTGGAATGAGGCACTGGAAAAGATGTTGGAAACGAGTTTGGCAATGGAATTGACGGGCCAGCAACCCCAACTGGGCCAGCAACCCCAACTGAGCCAGGAACCCCAGATGGGCCAGTATCCCCAGCTGAGCCAGGAACCCCAACTGGGCCAGCAACCCCAACTGAGCTAGGAACCCCAGCTGGGCTAGGAACCGCAGTTGGGCCAGGAACCCCAGCTGGGCCAGAAACCCCAGCTGGGCCAGGAACCCCAGCTGAGCCAGCAACCCCAACTGAGCCAGGAACCCCAGCTGGGCCAGGAACCCCAGCTGAGCCAGGAACCCCAGCTGGGCCAATAACCCCAGCTGGGCCAGGATCCCCAGCTGAGCCAGGAACCCCAACTGGGCCAGCAACCCCAACTGAGCAAGGAACCCCAGCTGGGCCAGGAACCCCAGATGGGCCAGAAACCCCAACTGGGCCAGGAACTCCAGCTGGGCCAGGAACCCCAGCTGGGCCAGTAACCCCAACGGAGCCAGGAACCCCAACGGAGCCAGGAACCCCAACGAGGCCAGGAACCCCAGCTGGGCCAGGAACCCCAGCTGGGCCAGAAACACCAGCTAGACCAGAAACCCCAGCTGAGCCAGAAACCCCAAGGGAGCCAGGAACCCCAACGCAGCCAAGAACCCCAACGTGGGCAAGAACCTCAGCTGGGCCAGGAACCCCAGCAAGGCCAGAAACCCCAGCTGGGCCAGAAACCCCAGCTAGGCCAGGAACCCTAGCTGGGCCAGGAACCCCAGCTGGGCCAGGAACCATAGCTGGGCCAGAAATCCCAGCTGGGCCAGGAACCGCAGTTGGGTCAGGAACCCCAGCTGGGCCAGAAACCCCAGCTGAGCCAGAAACCCCAGCTGAGCCAGAAACCCCAACGGAGCCAGGAACCCCAACGCAGCCAGGAACCCAAACGTGGCCACGAACCCCAGCTGGGCCAGGAACCCCAGCTGGGCCAGAAACCCTAGCTGGGCCAGGAACCCCTGCTGGGCCAGGAACCCCAACTGGGCCAGGAACCCCAGATGGGCCAGAAATCCCAGCTGGGCCAGGAACCATAGTTGGACCAGGAACCCCAGCTGGGTCAGGAACCCCAGTTGGGCCAGGAACCCCAGCTGGGCCAGGAACCCCAGCTGGGTCAGGAACCCCAACGGAGCCAGGAACCCTAACGGGGCCATGAACCCCAACGGAGCCAGGAACCCCAACTGAGCCAGGAACCCCAGCTGGGCCAGGAACCCCAGCAGGGCCAGGAACCCCAACGGAGCCAGGAACCCCAACGCAGCCAGGAACCCCAACTGGGCCAGCAACCCCACCTGAGCCAGGAGCCCCCGCTGGGCCAAGAACCCCAGCTGGGCCAGAAACCCCAGCTGGGCCTGGAACCCCAGCTGGGCCAGAAACCTTAGCTGGGCCAGGAACCCCAGCTGGGCCAGAAATCCTAGCTGGGCCAGGAACCAAAGTTGGGCCAGGAACCCCAGCTGGGCCAGAAACCGCAGCTGGGCCAGAAACCCCAGCTGAACCAGAAACCCCAACGGAGCCAGGAACCCCAACGCAGCCAGGAACCCTAACGTGGCCAGGAACCCCAGCTGGGCCAGGAACCCCACCTGGGCCAGAAACCCAACCTGGGCCAGGAACCCCAGCTGGGCCACGAACCCCAACTTGGCCAGGAACCCCAACTGGGCCAGGAACCCCAGCTGGGCCAGAAACCCCAACTGGGCCAGAAACCCCAGCTGCGTCAGGAACCCCAGCTGGGCCAGGAACCCCAGCTGGGGCAGGAACCTCAGCTGGGCCAGGAACCCCAGCTGGGCCAGGAACCCCAACGGAGCCAGGAACCCTAACGGGGCCATGAACAACAACGGAGCCAGGAACCCCAACTTAGCCAGGAGCCCCAGCTGGGCCAGGAACCCCAGCTGGGCCTGGAACCCCAACGGAGCCAGGAACCCCAACGCAGCCAGGAACCCCAACTGGGCCAGCAACTCCACCTGAGCCAGGAGCCCCAGCTGGCCCAAGAGCCCCAGCTGGGCCAGAAATCCCAGCTGGGTCAGGAACCCCCGCTGAGCCAGGAACCGCAGTTGGGCCAGGAACCCCAGCTGGGCCAGAAACCCCAGCTGGGCCAGAAACCCCAGCTGAGCCAGAAACCCCAACGGAGCCAGGAACCCCAACGCAGCCAGGAACCCCAACGGGGCCAAGAGCCCCAGCTGGGCCAGGAACCCCAGCTGGGCCAGGAACCCCAGTTGGCCCAGGAATCCCAGTTGGGCCAAGAATCCCAGCTGGGCCAGGAGCCCCAGCTGGGCCAGGAACCCCAACGGAGCCAGGAACCCCAACGGGGCCAGGAACCTCAGCTGGGCCAGGAACCCCAGCTGGGCCAGAAACCGCAGCTGGGCCAGAAACCACAGCTGAGCCAGAAACCCCAACGGAGCCAGGAACCCCAACGCAGCCAGGAACCCCAACGTGGCCAGGAACCCCAGCTGGGCCAGGAACCCCAGCTGGGCCAGGAACCCCAGCTGGGCCAGGAGCCCCAGCTGAGCCACGAACCCCAGCTGGGCCAGAAATCCCAGCTGGGCCAGAAACCGCAGCTGGGCCAGGAACCCCAGTTGGGCCAGGAACCCCAGCTGGGCCAGGAACCCCAACGGAGCCAAGAACCCTAACGGAGCCAGGAACCCGAGCTAGGCCAGAAACTCCAGCTAGGCCAGAAACCCCAGCTGGGCCAGAAACCCCAGCTGAGCCAGAAACCCCAAAGGAGCCAGGAACCCCAACGCAGCCAAGAACCCCAACGCAGCCAAGAACCCCAACGTGGCCAAGAACCCCAACGGAGCCAGGAACCTCAACGCAGCCAGGAACCCCAACGTGGCCAGGAACCCCAGCTTGGTCAGGAACCCCAGCTGGGCCAGGAACCTCAGCTGGGCCAGGAACCCCAGCTGAGCCACGAACTCCAGCTGGGCCAGAAATCCCAGCTGGGCCAGGAACCGCAGTTGGGCCAGGAACCCCAGTTGGGCCAGGAACCCCAGCTGGGCCAGGAACCCCAGCTGGGCCAGGAACCCCAACGGAGCCAGGAACCCTAACGGAGCCAGGAACCCCAACGCAGCCAAGAACCCCAACGTGGCCAGTAACCTCAGCTGGGCCAGGAACCCCAGCTGGGCCAGAAACCCCAACAGAGCCTGGAACCCCAACGCAGCCAGGAACCCCAACGTGGCCAGGAACCCCAGCAGGGCCAGGAACCCCATCTCGGCCAGAAAGCCCAGCTGGGCCAGAAACCCCAGCTGGGCCAGGAACCCCCGCTGAGCCATGAACCCCAGCTGGGCCAGGAACCCCAGGTGGGCCAGAAATCCCAGCTTTGCCAGGAACCGCAGTTGGGCCAGAAACCCCAGCTGGGCCAGAAACCCCAGCTGAGCCAGAAACCCCAACGGAGCCAGGAACCCCAACGCAGCCAGGAACCCCAACGGGGCCAGGAACCCCAGCTGGGCCAGGAACCGCAGTTGGGCCAGAAACCCCAGCTGGGCCAGAAACCCCAGCTGAGCCAGAAACCCCAACGGAGCCAGGAACCCCAACGCAGCCAGGAACCCCAACGTGGCCAGGAACCTCAGCTGGGCCAGGAACCCCAGCTGGGCCAGGAACCCCAGCTGGGCCAGGAACCCCAGCTGGTCCAGAAATCTCAGATGGGATAGGAACCGCAGTTGGGCCAGGAACCCCAGCTGGGCCAGAAACCCCAGCTGAGCCAGAAACCCCAACGGAGCCAGGAACCCCAACGCAGCCAGGAACCCCAACGTGGCCAAGAACCCCAGCTGGGCCAGAAACCCCAGCTGGGCCAGAAACCCCAGCTGGGCCAGGAACCCCAGCTGGGCCAGAAACCCCAGCTGGGCCAGGAATCCCAGGTGGGCCAGAAATCCCAGCTTGGCCAGGAATCCCAGTTGGGCCAGGAACCCCAACTGGGTCAGGAACCCCAGCTGGGCCAGTAACCCCAGCTGGGCCAGGAACCCCAGTTGGACCGAGAACCCCAGCTGGACCAGGAACCCAAGCTGGGCCAGGAACCCCAACGGAGCCAGGAACCCTAACGGCGCCATGAACCCCAACGGAGTCAGGAACCCCAACGGAGCCAGGAACCCCAGTTGGGCCAAGTACCCCAACGGAGCCAGGAACCCCAACTGAGCCAGGAACCCCAGCTGGGCCAGGTACCCCAACGGAGCCAGGAACCCCAGCTGGGCCAGGAACCCCAACGGAGCCAGGAACCCCAGCTGGGCCAGGTACCCCAACTGAGCCAGGAACCCCAGCTGGGCCAGGTACCCCAACTGAGCCAGGAACCCCAACGGAGCCAGGATCCCCAACTGAGCCAGGAACCCCAACGGAGCCAGGAACCCCAACGGAGCCAGGAACCCCAGCTGGGCCAGGAACCCCAACGGAGCCAGGAACCCCAGCTAGGCTAGGAATCCCCGTTGGACCAGAAACTTCTTGAGGGCCATTAACGGGATATGTGTCTCTCCTCGGCAGTGTCATGTCTGGCTAAGTTAAAAATCTTATATGCCAGGCGTCTGCAGTCTCTTCTGAAGCGACCAGGAGAGTGATGTTACGAATATACTCGTTGAATTTGTTCCACTTCGTTACGAATATACTCGTTGAATTTGTTCCACTTCGTTCAAACATCAAGGTCATATCGTATTTTATAACATATCAACTAATTTGACATTTTATTGTGGCAACGTTTCGCTCACCAGGAGCTTCAAGCCGTTACAGCTTGACAAAGCTCCTGAAGAGCGAAACGTTGCCACAAAAAAATACCACATTAGCTTCACTTGTGTCCTTTTATCTAACAGAAAGTAATATTGTGGCTTAGAAAGCCACAGAATCCTGGTAATTAGCATTCAACAACGGTGGCTGGGCCATGAGACTCAGGAAACAACAGAAACAAGTGACCTGTTTACCAGAAATATTTACGTCACCTTTTCAGATTGTGATCATTGGGACAAGAGATTTGCCGTCCTTATCAACACGCTAGTTCTTGTACTCGCCAATCACGGAAGGTACTTGCTTGAGAAGCAGGTACTTGTTTGAGAAGCAGATACTTGTTTGAGAAGCAGATACTTGTTTGAGAAGCAGGTACTTGTTTGAGAAGCAGGTACTTGTTTGAGAAGCAGGTACTTGTTTGAGAAGCAGATACTTGTTTGAGAAGCAGATACTTGTTTGAGAAGCAGGTACTTGTTTGAGAAGCAGGTACTTGTTTGAGAAGCAGGTACTTGTTTGAGAAGCAGCTGCTTGCTTGAGAAGCAGGTACTTGTTTGAGAAGCAGGTACTTGTTTGAGAAGCAGGTGCTTGCTTGAGAAGCAGGTACTTGTTTGAGAAGCAGGTACTTGCTTGAGAAGCAGGTACTTGCTTGAGAAGCAGGTACTTGCTTGAGAAGCAGGTACTTGTTTGAGAAGCAGGTACTTGTTTGAGAAGCAGGTGCTTGCTTGAGAAGCAGGTACTTGTTTGAGAAGCAGGTACTTGTTTGAGAAGCAGGTGCTTGCTTGAGAAGCAGGTACTTGCTTGAGAAGCAGGTACTTGTTTGAGAAGCAGGTACTTGCTTGAGAAGCAGGTACTTGTTTGAGAAGCAGGTACTTGTTTGAGAAGCAGGTGCTTGCTTGAGAAGCAGGTACTTGTTTGAGAAGCAGGTACTTGTTTGAGAAGCAGGTGCTTGCTTGAGAAGCAGGTACTTGCTTGAGAAGCAGGTACTTGCTTGAGAAGCAGGTACTTGTTTGAGAAGCAGGTGCTTGCTTGAGAAGCAGGTACTTGCTTGAGAAGCAGGTACTTGCTTGAGAAGCAGGTACTTGTTTGAGAAGCAGGTACTTGCTTGAGAAGCAGGTACTTGTTTGAGAAGCAGGTACTTGTTTGAGAAGCAGCTGCTTGCTTGAGAAGCAGGTACTTGTTTGAGAAGCAGCTGCTTGCTTGAGAAGCAGGTACTTGTTTGAGAAGCAGGTACTTGTTTGAGAAGCAGGTACTTGTTTGAGAAGCAGGTACTTGTTTGAGAAGCAGGTACTTGTTTGAGAAGCAGCTGCTTGCTTGAGAAGCAGGTACTTGTTTGAGATGCAGGTACTTGTTTGAGAAGCAGCTGCTTGCTTGAGAAGCAGGTACTTGTTTGAGAAGCAGGTACTTGCTTGAGAAGCAGGTACTTGTTTGAGAAGCAGGTACTTGTTTGAGAAGCAGGTGCTTGCTTGAGAAGCAGGTACTTGTTTGAGAAGCAGGTACTTGTTTGAGAAGCAGGTGCTTGCTTGAGAAGCAGGTACTTGCTTGAGAAGCAGGTACTTGCTTGAGAAGCAGGTGCTTGTTTGAGAAGCAGGTACTTGCTTGAGAAGCAGGTACTTGTTTGAGAAGCAGGTACTTGCTTGAGAATCAGGTACTTGTTTGAGAAGCAGGTACTTGCTTGAGAAGCAGGTACTTGTATGAGAAGCAGGTACTTGTTTAAGAAGCAGGTGCTTGCTTGAGAAGCAGGTACTTGTTTGAGAAGCAGGTACTTGTTTGAGAAGCAGGTGCTTGCTTGAGAAGCAGGTACTTGCTTGAGAAGCAGGTACTTGCTTGAGAAGCAGGAACTTGCTTGAGAAGCAGGTACTTGCTTGAGAAGCAGGAACTTGCTTGAGAAGCAGGTACTTACTTGAGAAGCAGGTACTTGCTTGAGAAGCAGGTACTTGCTTGAGAAGCAGGTACTTGCTTGAGAAGCAGGCACTTGCTTGAGAAGCAGGAACTTGTTTGAGAAGCAGGAACTTGCTTGAGAAGCAGGTACTTACTTGAGAAGCAGGTACTTGCTTGAGAAGCAGGAACTTGTTTGAGAAGCAGGAACTTGCTTGAGAAGCAGGAACTTGCTTGAGAAGCAGGTACTTGCTTGAGAAGCAGGAACTTGTTTGAGAAGCAGGAACTTGCTTGAGAAGCAGGTACTTACTTGAGAAGCAGGTACTTGCTTGAGAAGCAGGAACTTGTTTGAGAGCAGGTACTTGCTTGAGAAGCAGGAACTTGCTTGAGAAGCAGGTACTTGCTTGAGAAGCAGGAACTTGTTTGAGAAGCAGGAACTTGCTTGAGAAGCAGGTACTTACTTGAGAAGCAGGTACTTGCTTGAGAAGCAGGAACTTGTTTGAGAAGCAGGAACTTGCTTGAGAAGCAGGTACTTACTTGAGAAGCAGGTACTTGCTTGAGAAGCAGGAACTTGTTTGAGAAGCAGGAACTTGCTTGAGAAGCAGGAACTTGTTTGAGAAGCAGGAACTTGCTTGAGAAGCAGGAACTTGTTTGAGAAGCAGGTACTTGTTTGAGAAGCAGGTACTTGCTTGAGAAGCAGGTACTTGCTTGAGAAGCAGGAACTTGCTTGAGAAGCAGGTACTTGCTTGAGAAGCAGGAACTTGCTTGAGAAGCAGGAACTTGCTTGAGAAGCAGGAACTTGCTTGAAAAGCAGGTACTTGCTTGAGAAGCAGGTACTTGCTTGAGAAGCAGGTACTTACTTGAGAAGCAGGTACTTGTTTGAGAAGCAGGTACTTGCTTGAGAAGCAGGTACTTGCTTGAGAAGCAGGTACTTGTTTGAGAAGCAGGTACTTGCTTGAGAAGCAGGTACTTGCTTGAGAAGCAGGAACTTGCTTGAGAAGCAGGTACTTGCTTGAGAAGCAGGAACTTGCTTGAGAAGCAGGTACTTGCTTGAGAAGCAGGTACTTGCTTGAGAAGCAGGAACTTGCTTGAGAAGCAGGTACTTGCTTGAGAAGCAGGAACTTGCTTGAGAAGCAGGAACTTGCGTGAGAAGCAGGAACTTGCTTGAGAAGCAGGTACTTGTTTGAGAAGCAGGTACTTGCTTGAGAAGCAGGTACTTGCTTGAGAAGCAGGAACTTGCTTGAGAAGCAGGTACTTGCTTGAGAAGCAGGTACTTGCTTGAGAAGCAGGAACTTGCTTGAGAAGCAGGTACTTGCTTGAGAAGCAGGAACTTGCTTGAGAAGCAGGTACTTGCTTGAGAAGCAGGAACTTGCTTGAGAAGCAGGAACTTGCTTGAGAAGCAGGAACTTGCTTGAGAAGCAGGTACTTGCTTGAGAAGCAGGTACTTGCTTGAGAAGCAGGTACTTGCTTGAGAAGCAGGAACTTGTTTGAGAAGCAGGAACTTGCTTGAGAAGCAGGAACTTGCTTGAGAAGCAGGAACTTGTTTGAGAAGCAGGAACTTGCTTGAGAAGCAGGTGCTTGGGATACAATGTAATGAGGTACTCCATTATTATTAAAACCGGGAAAAGCTAAATCTGAGGGAGTCATACAAGCCGTGGGGGAGAACCGAGACCATTATGGTTTTCAAAACCAAGGACATAAGATCTTGATACAAGGAATTCTTCAACACTTGTCCAACCTTGGACGAAGACCTACTTACACCAGTGGCAGGTCCCACTGTGGTCCCGCCTCCTCCTGTTTCGTCTCACCTGACTACAGTATACAGTGGACCCCCGGTTAACGATCACCTCCAAATGCGACCAATTATGTAAGTGTATTTATGTAAGTGCGTTTGTACGTGTATGTTTGGGGGTCTGAAATGGACTAATCTACTTCACAATATTTCTTATGGGAACAAATTCGGTCAGTACTGGCACCTGAACATACTACTGGAATGAAAAAAGTTCGTTAACCGGGGGTCCACTGTATAAGCCGCCTCTCTGGCCCTATGTTGTACTGAACACATCGATTCCAGGCTGAGGGACTGATTACCTCTATCTCCTCCTCTCCTTACCCATTTCTACTTTATATTGGACTGATGAAGCCACTGTGTGGCGAAAGGGAAAGGACCACTTCCTTGTATTAAAAGCCCACCACTTACCTCAAGTGTTACTCTTACGACGTACAGGTACGCAGGTACGCCGGCACAAAAAATAGTGTCCCCTAGCCTTCACTAATTCCCGGAAGGCATCCACGAAGAAAGGAAAGTAGGTAATTCTCTATGTTGCTTTTCAAACTCCCAGTCCTCCAATCTGTGTTGTGTGGTCGTGTTGGTACCTCATTTAGCTTACACACCCGAGTGTACGTGGTTCGATTCCTTGTACGGGTGGAAAAATTGGGCGCGTTACCTTGCACCTGCTATCCCTGTTCACCTAGCAGTAAGTAGGTACCTGGGCGTTAGTCACCTTACACCTGCTCCCCCTGATCACCTAGCAGTAAGTAGGCACCTGGGTGTTAGTCACCTTACACCTGCTCTCCCTGTTCACGTAGCAGTAAGTAGGTACCTGGGTGTTAGCCACCTTACACCTGCTCTCCCTGTTCACGTAGCAGTAAGTAGGTACCTGGGTGTTAGTCACCTTACACCTGCTCTCCCTGTTCACGTAGCAGTAAGTAGGTACCTGGGTGTTAGTCACCTTACACCTGCTCCCCCTGTTCACCTAGCAGTAAGTAGGTACCTGGGTTGAAAACGGTATAAAATACCGACAAGTCGAAGTAGGCTTCTTCAGTCAAATATAGTATTGGAATAAAGGTGATGTAATCAGTCCATCAACCTTGGAGAAAAAGTATTTGAGGTGGTCAGTCCCTCAGCCTGGAGAAGAGTTCAGCTCCATGGTCTGGAACAAGGTGGTCAGTCCCTCAGCCTGGAGAAGAGTTCAGCTCCATGGTGTGGAACAAGGTTGTCAGTCTCTCAGCCTGGAGAAGAGCTCAGCTCCATGGTCTGGAACAAGTTGGTCAGTCCCTCAGGCTGGAGAAGAGTTCAGCTCCATGGTCTGGAACAAGGTTGTCAGTCTCTCAGCCTGGAGAAGAGTTCAACTCCATGGTCTTGAACAAGGTGGTCAGTCCCTCAGCCTGGAGAAGAGCTCAGCTCCATGGTCTGGAACAAGTTGGTCAGTCCCTCAGGCTGGAGAAGAGTTCAGCACCATGGTCTGGAACAAGGTGGTCAGTTCCTCAGCCTGGAGAAGAGTTCTGCACCATGGTCTGGAACAAGGTTGTCAGTCCCTCAGCCTGGAGAAGAGCTCAGCTCCATGGTCTGGAACAAGGTGGTCAGTCCCTCAGCCTGGAGAAGAGTTCAGCTCCATAGTCTGGAACAAGGTTGTCAGTCCCTCAGCCTGGAGAAGAGTTCAGCTCCATGGTCTGGAACAAGGTGGTCAGTCCCTCAGCCTGGAGAAGAGTTCAGCTCCATGGTCTGGAACAAGGTTGTCAGTCCCTCAGCCTGGAGAAGAGTTCAGCTCCATGGTCTGGAACAAGGTTGTCAGTCCCTCAGCCTCGAGAAGAGTTCAGCTCCATGGTCTGGAACAAGGTGGTCAGTCCCTCAGCCTGGAGAAGAGTTCAACTCCATGGTCTGGAACAAGTACATGCACAAAGTATACAAGTACATGTACAAGGCATACAAGTACATGTACAAGGTATACAAGTACATGCACAAAGTATACAAGTACATGTACAAGGCATACAAGTACATGTACAAGGCATACACGTACATGTACACGGTATACAAGTACGTGTACAAGGTATACAAGTACATGTACAAGGTATACAAGTACATGTACAAGGTATACAAGTACATGTACAAGGTATACAAGTACATGTACAAGGTATACAAGTATCTGTACAAGGTATACAAGTATATGTACAAGGTATACAAGTACATGCAAAAGGTATACAAGTACATGCACAAGGTATACAAGTACATGTACAAGGTATACAAGTACATGTACAAGGTATACAAGTACATGTACAAGGTATACAAGTACATGTACAAGGTATACAATTACATGTACAAGGTATACAAGTACATGCACAAGGTATACAAGTATATGTACAAGGTATACAAGTACATGCACAAGGTATACAAGTACATGCACAAGGTATACAAGTACATGTACAAGGTATACAAGTACATGTACAAGGTATACAAGTACATGCACAAGGTATACAAGTACATGTACAAGGTATACAAGTACATGTACAAGGTATACAAGTACATGTACAAGGTCAGTTTTGTCCCAGGATGTGACCCACACCAGTCCACTAACACCCGGGATGTGATCCACACCAGTCCAATAACACCCAGGATGTGACCCACACCAGTCCACTAACACCCAGGATGTGACCCACACCAGTCCACTAACACCCAGGATGTGACCCACACCAGTCTACTAACACCCAGGATGTGACCCACATCAGTCCACTAACACCCAGGACGTGACCCACACCAGTCCACTAACACCCAGGATGTGACCCACACCAGTCCACTAACACCCAGGATGTGACCCACACCAGTCCACTAACACCCAGGACCTGACCCACACCAGTCCACTAACACCCAGAATGTGACCCACACCAGTCCACTAACACCCAGGATGTGACCCACACCAGTCCACTAACACCCAGGATGTGACCCACACCAGTCCACTAACACCCAGGACGTGACCCACACTAGTCCACTAACACCCAGGATGTGACCCACACCAGTCTACTAACACCCAGGATGTGACCCACACCAGTCCACTAACACCCAGGACGTGACCCACACCAGTCCACTAACACCCAGGATGTGATCCACACCAGTCTACTAACACCCAGGATGCGACCCACACCAGTCCACTAACACCCAGGATGCGACCTACACCAGTCCACTAACACCCAGGATGTGACCCACACCAGTCCACTAACACCCAGGATGCGACCCACACCAGTCCACTAACACCCAGGATGCGACCCACACCAGTCCACTAACACCCAGGATGCGACCCACACCAGTCCACTAACACCCAGGATGCGACCCACACCAGTCCACTAACACCCAGGATGCGACCCACACCAGTCCACTAACACCCAGGATGCGACCCACACCAGTCCACTAACACCCAGGATGCGACCCACACCAGTCCACTAACACCCAGGATGCGACTCACACCAGTTCACTAACACCCAGGATGCGACCCACACCAGTCCACTAACACCCAGGATGCGACCCACACCAGTCCACTAACACCCAGGATGCGACCCACACCAGTCCACTAACACCCAGGATGCGACTCACACCAGTTCACTAACACCCAGGATGCGACCCACACCAGTCCACTAACACCCAGGATGCGACCCACACCAGTCCACTAACACCTAGGATATGACTCACACCAGTTAACTAACACCCAGGATGCGACCCAAACCAGTCCACTAACACCCAGGATGCGACCCACACCAGTCCACTAACACCCAGGATGCGACTCACACCAGTCCACTAACACCCAGGATGTGACCCACACCATTCCACTAACACCCAGGATATGACCCACACCAGTCTACTAACACCCAGGATGTGACCCACACCAGTCTACTAACACCCAGGACCTGACCCACACCAGTCCACTATCACCCAGGATGTCATCCACACCAGTCTACTAACACCCAGGATGCGACCCACACCAGTCCACTAACACCCAGGATGCGACCTACACCAGTCTACTAACACCCAGGATGCGACGCACACCAGTCCACTAACACCCAGGATGCCAACCACACCAGTCCACTAACTCCCAGGATGCCACCCACACCAGTCCACTAACACCCAGGATGCGACCCACACCAGTCCACTAACTCCCAGGATGCGACCCACACCAGTCCACTAACACCCAGGATGCGACCTGCACCAGTCTACTAACACCCAGGATGCGACGCACACCAATCCACTAACACCCAGGATGTTACCCACACAAGTCCACTAACACCCAGGATGCGACCCACACCAGTCCACTAACACCCAGGATGTGACCCACACCAGTCCACTAACATCCAGGATGCGACCCACACCAGTCCACTAACACCCAGGATGCCACCCACACCAGTCCACTAACACCCAGGATGCGACCCACACCAGTCCACTAACACCTAGGATATGACTCACACCAGTTAACTAACACCCAGGATGCGACCCACACCAGTCCACTAACACCCAGGATGCGACCCACACCAGTCCACTAACACCCAGGATGCGACTCACACCAGTCCACTAACACCCAGGATGTGACCCACACCATTCCACTAACACCCAGGATATGACCCACACCAGTCTACTAACACCCAGGATGTGACCCACACCAGTCCACTAACACCCAGGACCTGACCCACACCAGTCCACTATCACCCAGGATGTCATCCACACCAGTCTACTAACACCCAGGATGCGACCCACACCAGTCCACTAACACCCAGGATGCGACCTACACCAGTCTACTAACACCCAGGATGCGACGCACACCAGTCCACTAACACCCAGGATGCCAACCACACCAGTCCACTAACTCCCAGGATGCCACCCACACCAGTCCACTAACACCCAGGATGCGACCCACACCAGTCCACTAACTCCCAGGATGCGACCCACACCAATCCACTAACACCCAGGATGCCACCCACACCAGTCCACTAACACCCAGGATGCCACCCACACCAGTCCACTAACACCCAGGATGCCACCCACACCAGTCCACTAACACCCAGGATGCGACCCACATCAGTCCACTAAGACCCAGGATGCCACCCACACCAGTCCACTAACACCCAGGATGCCACCCACACCAGTCCACTAACACCCAGGATGCGACCCACATCAGTCCACTAAGACCCAGGATGCCACCCACACCAGTCCACTAACACCCAGGTACCCATTTTACTGAAGGCTGAATATGAACAACCAGTATAAAGAAACAAGCCCAATGTTTCTACCCTCGCCGGGAATCGAACTCTCACCGTGTGAAGCGAGAACCTTACCCACCATGATCTTCGCCAAGACCGGGGTCCTGCCACGGGTCTTAATCCTGTCTCCAATAACATTCTGAGGAAGACGGAAGTATAGAAGTGGGTGAAAAAAAATGAATTCAGTGTGCTTAAGATAGAAAATAAGAGAGTAGTCAAAATTGTGGTAAAAACGAGGAGACAGAAGAAGATAAAATAAAAGTGAAAGAGATAAGAGGAGAGGAAATGGTCGTAAACCAGAGATAAAATTTACATCTGTGAGGGGAATTTGTACCTACTGCAATGTTGTCCATACTGGTTTATTTACGTGTGGGCTTATCCTGTGTTATTTTCCCCTTGGAAGAGCACTTGCGTCAACACTACATGTGTCAGCACAACACGTGTCAGCACCACCTGTGTCAGCACCACACGTGTCAGCACCATACATGTCAGCACCACCTGTATCAGCACCATATCTCAGCACCACCTGTATCAGCTCCACATGTGTCAGCACAACTCGTGTCAGCACCACCTGTGTCAGCACAACACGTGTCAGCACCATACATGTCAGCACCACCTGCATCAGCACCACATCTCAGCACCACCTGTATCAGCTCCACATGTGTCAGCACCACCTGCATCAGCACCACATGTGTCAGCACCACCTGTATCAGCACCACATGTGTCAGCACCACCTGTATCAGCACATGTGTCAGCACCACCTGTATCAGCATATGTGTCAGCACCACCTGTATCAGCATATGTGTCAGCACCACCTGTATCAGCACCACATGTGTCAGCACCACCTGTATCAGCACCACATGTGTCAGCACCACCTGTATCAGCACCACATGTGTCAGCACCACCTGTATCAGCTCCACATATGTCAGCACCACCTGTATCAGCACCACATGTGTCAGCACCACCTGTATCAGCACCACACGTGTCAAAACTACCTTTGTCAGCATCATCTATGAACCAGCTACCAAACTCACAGGGAGTGCAGACCAGAGGTTGTCTGTGTGTCATGACTGATCAAGTTAGTGATCCTTGCCATGTCAATAATGGAACTCCATCCAGAAACCTGCCACGCCATTTCTTTATCTAAATTCTTAAATCTATCACACATAGGCAGTTGTGTTGAGATGGTTGCAACTGTTGATCTCTGGTGGAGGGATGTGGCAAGACCGTCAACACTTGCCCAAAAGTACAAGTAACATGCAGTCAATGATCTACTTAAGGTACTTATGGAGCGAGTGGGTCGCTGGAGGCCGTGGACACCTGGGATACCTGTATAAGTCACGTGTAACCATCTGGTGTAACCGTGGTGGCCCGGTGGTCTGGTGGTTAAAGCTCCCGCTTCACACACGGAGGGCCCGGGTTCGATTCCCGGCGGGTGGAAACATTTCGACACGTTTCCTTACACCTGTTGTCCTGTTCACCTAGCAGCAAATAGGTACCTGGGTGTTAGTCGACTGGTGTGGGTGGCATCCTGGGGGACAAGATTAAGGACCACAATGGAAATAAGTTAGACAGTCCTCGATGACGCACTGACTTTCTTGGGTTATCCTGGGTGGCTAACCCTCCGGGGTTAAAAATCCTAACGAAATCTTATCTTATCTTATCTGGTACAGAAGCAAGAAAGCCATTTTAAGAACATAATGGGTGGGTGTGAGTTGGACCTAACTAGCTGAAGAATATAAGAAAGGAGGAACACTGCAGCAGGCCTGTTGGCCCATACTAGGCAGGTCATTTACAATCCAACCCATTAACAAAATATTTGCCCAACCTAACATTCAATGCTACCCAAGAAATAAGTATTGATGAATCTATTTACTCATTATGTAAGACTCATTCCAATCCAACCCCTCTCACTCATGTATTTATCCAACATAAATTTTAAACTACCCAACGTTTTAGCTTCAATCACCCAACTAAGAAATGGGTTCACATGACATGGGTTCACACAAGACATGGGTTCACACAAGACATGGGTTCACACACAAGACATGGGTTCACACAAGACATGGGTTCACACAAGACATGGGTTCACACAAGACATAGGTTCACACAAGACATGGGTTCACACAAGACATGGGTTCACACACATGACATGGGTTCATACACAAGACATGGGTTCACACAAGACATGGGTTCATACACAAGACATGGGTTCACACAAGACATGGGTTCACACAAGACATGGGTTCACGCGAGACATGGGTTCACACGAGACATGGGTTCACACATGACATGGGTTAACACGAGACATGGGTTCACACGAGACATGGGTTCACACGAGATATGGGTTCACACAAGACATGGGTTCACACGAGACATGGGCTCACACGAGACATGGGTTCACACCAGACATGGGTTCACACGAGACGGGTTCACACCAGACATGGGTTCACACGAGACATGGGTTCACACGAGACATGGGTTCACACAAGACATGGGTTCACACGAGACATGGTTTCACACGAGACATGGGTTCACACGAGACATGGGTTCACACGAGACATGGGTTCACACACGAGACATGGGTTCACACGAGACATGGGTTCCCACGAGACATGGGTTCACACGAGATATGGGTTCACACACGAGACATGGGTTCACACAAGACATGGGTTCACACGAGACATGGGTTCTCACGAGACATGGGTTCACACGAGATATGGGTTCACACACGAGACATGGGTTCACACAAGACATGGGTTCACACGAGACATGGGTTCCCACGAGACATGGGTTCACACGAGACATGGGTTCACACGAGATATGGGTTCACACAAGACATGGGTTCACACGAGACATGGGTTCACACAAGACATGGGTTCACACAAGACATGGGTTCACACACAAGACATGGGGTTCACACACTAGACATGGGTTCACACACGAGACATGGGTTCACACACGAGACATGGGTTCACACGAGACATGGGTTCACAAGAGACATGGGTTCACACGAGACATGGGTTCACACGAGACATGGGTTCACACGAGACATGGGTTCACACGAGACATGGGTTCACACGAGACATGGGTTCACACGAGATATGGGTTCACACCAGACATGGGTTCACACGAGACATGGGTTCACACAAGACATGGGTTCACACGAGACATGGGTTCACACGAGACAGGTTCACACGAGACATGGGTTCACACGAGACATGGGTTCACATGAGACATGGGTTCACACGAGACATGGGTTCACAAAAGACATGGGTTCACACAAGACATGGGTTCACACGAGACAAGGGTTCACACGAGACATGGGTTCACACGAGACATGGGTTCACACGAGACATGGGTTCACACGAAGATATATTTCAACCAGAAAGATATATTTCAACCAGTAAGATATATTTCAACCAGTAAGATATATTTCAACCTGTAAGATATATTTCAACCTGTAAGATATATTTCAACCACTAAGATATATTTCAACCAGTAAGATATATTTCAACCACTAAGATATATTTCAACCAGTAAGATATATTTCAACCAGTAAGACATATTTCAACCAGTAAGATATATTTCAACCAGAAAGATATATTTCAGCCAGTAAGATATATTTCAACCAGTAAGATATATTTCAACCAGTAAGATATATTTCAACCAGTAAGATATATTTCAACCAGTAAGATATATTTCAACCAGTAAGATATATTTCAGCCAGTAAGATACATTTCAACCAGTAAGATATATTTCAACCAGTAAGATACATTTCAAAGAGTAAGATATATTTCAACCAGTAAGATATATTTCAGCCAGTAAGATATATTTCAACCAGTAAGATATATTTCAACCAGTAAGATATATTTCAGCCAGTAAGATATATTTCAACCAGTAAGATATATTTCAACCACTAAGATATATTTCAACCAGTAAGATATATTTCAACCACTAAAATATATTTCAATCAGTAAGATATATTTCAACCACTAAGATATATTTCAAACAGTAAGATATATTTCAACCACTAAGATATATTTCAACCAGTAAGATATATTTCAACCACTAAGATATATTTCAACCACTAAGATATATTTCAACCAGTAAGATATATTTCAGCCAGTAAGATATATTTCAACCACTAAGATATATTTCAACCACTAAGATATATTTCAACCTGTAAGATATATTTCAACCAGTAAGATATATTTCAACCAGTAAGATATTTTTCAACCAGTAAGATATATTTCAACCACTAAGATATATTTCAACCAGTAAGATATATTTCAACCAATTAGATATATTTCAACCAGTAAGATATATTTCAACCAGTAAGATATATTTCAACCACTAAGATATATTTCAACCAGAAAGATATATTTCAACTAGTAAGATATATTTCAACCAGTAAGATATATTTCAACCACTAAGATATATTTCAACCAGAAAGATATATTTCAACCTGTAAGATATATTTCAACCAGTAAGATATATTTCAACCTGTAAGATATATTTCAACCACTAAGATATATTTCAACCAGTAAGATATATTTCAACCAATTAGATATATTTCAACCAGTAAAATATATTTCAACCAATTAGATATATTTCAACCAGTAAGATATATTTCAATTATTAAGATATATTTCAAACACTAAGATATATTTCAATCACTAAGATATATTTCAACCAGCAAGATACATTTCAGCCAGTAAGATATATTTCAAACAGTAAGATATATTTCAACCAGTAAGATATATTTCAGCCAGTAAGTTATATTTCAACCAGTAAGATATATTTCAACCAGTAAGATATATTTCAACCAGTAAGATATATTTCAACCAGTAAGATACATTTCAGCCAGTAAGATATGTTTCAACCAGTAAGATATATTTCAACCAGTAAGATATATTTCAGCCAGTAAGACGTATTTCAACCAGTAAGATATATTTCAACCAGTAAGATATATTTCAACCAGTAAGATATATTTCAGCAAGTAAGATATATTTCAACAAGTAAGATATATTTCAAACACTAAGATATATTTCAATCACTAAGATATATTTCAACCAGTAAGATATATTTCAACCAGTAAGATATATTTCAACCAGTAAGATATATTTCAAACACTAAGATATATTTCAATCACTGAGATATATTTCAACCAGTAAGATATATTTCAACCAGTAAGATATATTTCAACCAGTAAGATATATTTCAAACACTAAGATATATTTCAATCACTAAGATATATTTCAACCAGTAAGATATATTTCAACCAGTAAGATATATTTCAACCAGTAAGATATATTTCAACCACTAAGATATATTTCAACCAGTAAGATATATTTCAACCAGTAAGATATATTTCAACCAGTAAGATATATTTCAGCCAGTAAGATATATTTCAACCAGTAAGATATATTTCAACCAGTAAGATATATTTCAACAAGTAAGATATATTTCATCCACTAAGATATATTTCATCCACTAAGATATATTTCAGCCAGTAAGATATATTTCAACCAGTAAGAAATATTTCAACCAGTAAGATATATTTCAGCCAGTAAGATATATTTCAACCAGTAAGATATATTTCAGCCAGTAAGATATATTTCAACCAGTAAGATATATTTCAACCAGTAAGATATATTTCAACCAGTAAGATATATTTCAACCACTGAGATGTATTTCAACCAGAAAGATATATTTCAACCAGTAAGATATATTTCAACCAGTAAGATATATTTCAACCAGTAAGATATATTTCATCCACTAAGATATATTTCAGCCAGTAAGATATATTTCAACCAGTAAGATATATTTCATCCACAAAGATATATTTCAGCCAGTAAGATATATTTCAACCAGTAAGATATATTTCAACCAGTAAGATGTATTTCAACCTGTAAGATATATTTCAACCAGTAAGATATATTTCAACCAGTAAGATATATTTCAACCACTAAGATATATTTCAACCACTAAGATATATTTCAACCAGTAAGATATATTTCAGCCAGTAAGATATATTTTAACCAGTAAGATATATTTCAGCCAGTAAGATATATTTTAACCACTAAGATATATTTCAACCAGTAAGATATATTTCAACCAGTAAGATATATTTCAACCAGTAAGATATATTTCAGCCAGTAAGATATATTTCAACCAGTAAGATATATTTCAACCAGTAAGATATATTTCAACCAGTAAGATATATTTCAACCACTGAGATGTATTTCAACCAGAAAGATATATTTCAACCAGTAAGATATATTTCAACCAGTAAGATATATTTCAACCAGTAAGATATATTTCATCCACTAAGATATATTTCAGCCAGTAAGATATATTTCAACCAGTAAGATATATTTCATCCACTAAGATATATTTCAGCCAGTAAGATATATTTCAACCAGTAAGATATATTTCAACCAGTAAGATGTATTTCAACCTGTAAGATATATTTCAACCAGTAAGATATATTTCAACCAGTAAGATATATTTCAACCACTAAGATATATTTCAACCACTAAGATATATTTCAACCAGTAAGATATATTTCAGCCAGTAAGATATATTTTAACCAGTAAGATATATTTCAGCCAGTAAGATATATTTTAACCACTAAGATATATTTCAACCAGTAAGATATATTTCAACCAGTAAGATATATTTCAACCACTAAGATATATTTCAACCAGTAAGATATATTTCAACCAGTAAGATATATTTCAACCAGTAAGATATATTTCAAACAGTAAGATATATTTCAACAAGTAAGATATATTTCATCCACTAAGATATATTTCATCCACTAAGATATATTTCAGCCAGTAAGATATATTTCAACCAGTAAGATATATTTCAACCAGTAAGATATATTTCAGCCAGTAAGATATATTTCAACCAGTAAGATATATTTCAGCCAGTAAGATATATTTCAACCAGTAAGATATATTTCAACCAGTAAGATATATTTCAACCAGTAAGATATATTTCAACCAGTAAGATATATTTCAACCAGTAAGATATATTTCAACCAGTAAGATATATTTCAACCAGTAAGATATATTTCAACCAGTAAGATATATTTCAACCAGTAAGATATATTTCATCCACTAAGATATATTTCAGCCAGTAAGATATATTTCAACCAGTAAGATATATTTCATCCACTAAGATATATTTCAGCCAGTAAGATATATTTCAACCAGTAAGATATATTTCAACCAGTAAGATGTATTTCAACCAGTAAGATATATTTCAACCAGTAAGATATATTTCAACCAGTAAGATATATTTCAACCAGAAAGATATATTTCAACCACTAAGATATATTTCAACCAGTAAGATATATTTCAGCCAGTAAGATATATTTTAACCAGTAAGATATATTTCAGCCAGTAAGATATATTTTAACCACTAAGATATATTTCAACCAGTAAGATATATTTCAACCAGTAAGATATATTTCAACCACTAAGATATATTTCAACCAGTAAGATATATTTCAACCAGTAAGATATATTTCAACCACTAAGATATATTTCAACCAGTAAGATATATTTCAACCAGTAAGATATATTTCAACCACTAAGATATATTTCAACCAGTAAGATATATTTCAGCCAGTAAGATATATTTTAACCACTAAGATATATTTCAACCAGTAAGATATATTTCAACCAGTAAGATATATTTCAACCACTAAGATATATTTCAACCAGTAAGATATATTTCAACCAGTAAGATATATTTCAACCACTAAGATATATTTCAACCAGTAAGATATATTTCAACCAGTAAGATATATTTCAACCACTAAGATATATTTCAACCAGTAAGATATATTTCAACCAGTAAGATATATTTCAACCACTAAGATATATTTCAATAAATATATCTCAATACGGTTTTACAAAGGAGCCTTGCGGGTTTACCAGCTTTTACAACAAGGTGTATAATGAGTAAATATACTGGTAGACATAAATACAGTTACATAGATTATGTATATAATTATCATACATACCAGCATATATATATAGAAGCTAGGATGACCCCACTGGGGTCCTTGTTTCCATTGGGGTCCTTGTTTCCATTGGGGTCCTTGTTTCCATTGGGGCACTTGTTTCCATTGGGGTCCTTGTTTCCATTGGGGTCCTTGTTTCCATTGGGGCCCTTGTTTCCATTGGGGTCCTTGTTTCCATTGGGGTCCTTGTTTCCACTGGGGTTCTTGTTTCCACTGGGATCCTTGTTTCCACTGGGGTTCTTGTTTCCACTGGGATCCTTGTTTCCACTGGGGTTCTTGTTTCCACTGGGATCCTTGTTTCCACTGAGGTTCTTGTTTCCACTGGGGTCCTTGTTTCCACTGGGATCCTTGTTTCCACTGGGATCCTTGTTTCCACTGGGGTCCTTGTTTCCACTGGGGTCCTTGTTTCCACTGGGGTACTTGTTTCCACTGGGATCCTTGTTTCCACTGGGGTTCTTGTTTCCACTGGGATCCTTGTTTCCACTGGGGTTCTTGTTTCCACTGGGATCCTTGTTTCCACAGGGATCCTTGTTTCCACTGGGGTTCTTGTTTCCACTGGGATCCTTGTTTCCACTGGGATCCTTGTTTCCACTGAGGTTCTTGTTTCCACTGGGGTCCTTGTTTCCACTGGGATCCTTGTTTCCACTGGGGTTCTTGTTTCCACTGGGATCCTTGTTTCCACAGGGATCCTTGTTTCCACTGGGGTTCTTGTTTCCACTGGGATCCTTGTTTCCACTGGGGTTCTTGTTTCCACTGGGATCCTTGTTTCCACTGGGGTTCTTGTTTCCACTGGGATCCTTGTTTCCACTGGGATCCTTGTTTCCACTGGGGTTCTTGTTTCCACTGGGATCCTTGTTTCCACTGGGGTTCTTGTTTCCACTGGGATCCTTGTTTCCACTGGGATCCTTGTTTCCACTGGGGTCCTTGTTTCCACTGGGGTCCTTGTTTCCACTGGGATCCTTGTTTCCACTGGGATCCTTGTTTCCACTGGGATCCTTGTTTCCACTGGGATCCTTGTTTCCACTGGGATCCTTGTTTCCACTGGGATCCTTGTTTCCACTGGGATCCTTGTTTCCACTGGGATCCTTGTTTCCACTGGGGTCCTTGTTTCCACTGGGATCCTTGTTTCCACTGGGATCCTTGTTTCCACTGGGGTACTTGTTTCCACTGGGATCCTTGTTTCCACTGGGATCCTTGTTTCCACTGGGATCCTTGTTTCCACTGGGGTCCTTGTTTCCACTGGGATCCTTGTTTCCACTGGGATCCTTGTTTCCACTGGGATCCTTGTTTCCACTGGGGTCCTTGTTTCCACTGGGGTCCTTGTTTCCACTGGGGTCCTTGTTTCCACTGGGATCCTTGTTTCCACTGGGATCCTTGTTTCCACTGGGATCCTTGTTTCCACTGGGATCCTTGTTTCCACTGGGATCCTTGTTTCCACTGGGATCCTTGTTTCCACTGGGATCCTTGTTTCCACTGGGGTCCTTGTTTCCACTGGGATCCTTGTTTCCACTGGGATCCTTGTTTCCACTGGGGTACTTGTTTCCACTGGGATCCTTGTTTCCACTGGGATCCTTGTTTCCACTGGGATCCTTGTTTCCACTGGGGTCCTTGTTTCCACTGGGATCCTTGTTTCCACTGGGGTCCTTGTTTCCACTGGGATCCTTGTTTCCACTGGGATCCTTGTTTCCACTGGGATCCTTGTTTCCACTGGGATCCTTGTTTCCACTGGGGTCCTTGTTTCCACTGGGATCCTTGTTTCCACTGGGATCCTTGTTTCCACTGGGGTACTTGTTTCCACTGGGATCCTTGTTTCCACTGGGATCCTTGTTTCCACTGGGATCCTTGTTTCCACTGGGGTCCTTGTTTCCACTGGGATCCTTGTTTCCACTGGGATCCTTGTTTCCACTGGGATCCTTGTTTCCACTGGGATCCTTGTTTCCACTGGGGTCCTTGTTTCCACTGGGATCCTTGTTTCCACTGGGGTCCTTGTTTCCACTGGGATCCTTGTTTCCACTGGGATCCTTGTTTCCACTGGGATCCTTGTTTCCACTGGGATCCTTGTTTCCACTGGGATCCTTGTTTCCACTGGGATCCTTGTTTCCACTGGGGTCCTTGTTTCCACTGGGATCCTTGTTTCCACTGGGGTCCTTGTTTCCACTGGGATCCTTGTTTCCACTGGGATCCTTGTTTCCACTGGGATCCTTGTTTCCACTGGGATCCTTGTTTCCACTGGGATCCTTGTTTCCACTGGGATCCTTGTTTCCACTGGGGTCCTTGTTTCCACTGGGGTACTTGTTTCCACTGGGGTCCTTGTTTCCACTGGGGTCCTTGTTTCCACTGGGGTACTTGTTTCCACTGGGATCCTTGTTTCCACTGGGATCCTTGTTTCCACTGGGGTCCTTGTTTCCACTGGGTTACTTGTTTCCACTGGGTTCCTTGTTTCCACTGGGATCCTTGTTTCCACTGGGATCCTTGTTTCCACTGGGATCCTTGTTTCCACTGGGGTCCTTGTTTCCACTGGGATCCTTGTTTCCACTGGGATCCTTGTTTCCACTGGGATCCTTGTTTCCACTGGGATCCTTGTTTCCACTGGGATCCTTGTTTCCACTGGGATCCTTGTTTCCACTGGGGTCCTTGTTTCCACTGGGATCCTTGTTTCCACTGGGGTACTTGTTTCCACTGGGATCCTTGTTTCCACTGGGATCCTTGTTTCCACTGGGGTCCTTGTTTCCACTGGGATCCTTGTTTCCACTGGGGTCCATGTTTCCACTGGGGTCCTTGTTTCCACTGGGGTCCTTGTTTCCACTGGGGTCCTTGTTTCCACTGGTGTACTTGTTTCCACTGGGATCCTTGTTTCCACTGGGGTCCTTGTTTCCACTGGGGTCCTTGTTTCCAGTGGGGTTTATGTTTCCACTGGGGTCCATGTTTCCACTGGGGTCCTTGTTTCCACTGGGGTCCTTGTTTCCACTGGGGTACTTGTTTCCACTGGGGTACTTGTTTCCACTGGGATCCTTGTTTCCACTGGGGTCCTTGTTTCCACTGGGGTACTTGTTTCCACTGGGATCCTTGTTTCCACTGGGGTCCTTGTTTCCACTGGGGTACTTGTTTCCACTGGGATCCTTGTTTCCACTGGGGTCCTTGTTTCCACTGGGGTCCTTGTTTCCAGTGGGGTTTATGTTTCCACTGGGGTCCATGTTTCCACTGGGGTCCTTGTTTCCACTGGGGTCCTTGTTTCCACTGGTGTACTTGTTTCCACTGGGATCCTTGTTTCCACTGGGGTCCTTGTTTCCACTGGGGTCCTTGTTTCCAGTGGGGTTTATGTTTCCACTGGGGTCCATGTTTCCACTGGGGTCCTTGTTTCCACTGGGGTCCTTGTTTCCACTGGGGTCCTTGTTTCCACTGGGGTACTTGTTTCCACTGGGATCCTTGTTTCCACTGGGGTCCTTGTTTCCACTGGGGTACTTGTTTCCACTGGGATCCTTGTTTCCACTGGGGTCCTTGTTTCCACTGGGGTCCTTGTTTCCAGTGGGGTTTATGTTTCCACTGGGGTCCATGTTTCCACTGGGGTCCTTGTTTCCACTGGGGTCCTTGTTTCCACTGGTGTACTTGTTTCCACTGGGGTCCTTGTTTCCACTGGGGTCCATGTTTCCACTGGGATCCTTGTTTCCACTGGGGTCCTTGTTTCCACTGGGGTCCATGTTTCCACTGGGGTCCATGTTTCCACTGGGGTCCATGTTTCCACTGGGGTCCATGTTTCCACTGGGGTCCATGTTTCCACTGGGGTCCATGTTTCCACTGGGGTCCATGTTTCCATTGGGGTCCATGTTTCCACTGGGGTCCATGTTTCCACTGGGGTCCATGTTTCCACTGGGATCCATGTTTCCACTGGGATCCATGTTGCCACTGGGGTCCATGTTGCCACTGGGGTCCATGTTGCCACTGGGGTCCATGTTGCCACTGGGGTCCATGTTGCCACTGGGGTCCATGTTTCCACTGGGGTCCATGTTTCCACTGGGGTCCATGTTTCCACTGGGGTCCATGTTTCCACTGGGGTCCATGTTTCCACTGGGATCCATGTTTCCACTGGGATCCATGTTGCCACTGGGGTCCATGTTGCCACTGGGGTCCATGTTGCCACTGGGGTCCATGTTGCCACTGGGGTCCATGTTGCCACTGGGGTCCATGTTTCCACTGGGATCCATGTTGCCACTGGGGTCCATGTTGCCACTGGGGTCCATGTTGCCACTGGGGTCCATGTTTCCACTGGGGTCCATGTTGCCACTGGGGTCCATGTTGCCACTGGGGTCCATGCTTCCACTGGAATTAAACACTGATAAAAGAATATTCTGTATACAGACTTTAATAAGGTTCTAATTTCCTTGATTAGTGGATTACATATATGACCAATTTTGACAGTAATACTTACATAATAATAATAATAATAATAATAATAATAATAATAATAATAATAATAATAATAATAATAATAATAATAATAATAATAATAATAATAATAATAATAACAATAATAATAATAATAATAAATTATTTCTACCAGTACATGTACAAGGTATACAAGTACATGTACAAGGTATACAAGTACATGTACAAGGTATACAAGTACATGTACAAGGTATACAAGTACATGTACAAGGTATACAAGTACATGTACAAGGTACACAAGTACATGTACAAGGTATACAAGTACATGTACAAGGTATACAAGTACATGTACAAGGTATACAAGTACATGTACAAGGTATACCAGTACATGTACAAGGTATACAAGTACATGTACAAGGTATACAAGTACATGTACAAGGTATACAAGTACATGTACAAGGTATACAAGTACATGTACAAGGTATACAAGTACATGTACAAGGTATACAAGTACATGTACAAGGTATACAAGTACAAGTACAAGGTATACAAGTACATGTACAAGGTATACAAGTACATGTACAAGGTATACAAGTACATGTACAAGGTATACAAGTACATGTACAAGGTATACAAGTACATGTACAAGGTATACAAGTACATGTACAAGGTATACAAGTACATGTACAAGGTATACAAGTACATGTACAAGGTATACAAGTACATGTACAAGGTATACAAGTACATGTACAAGGTATACAAGTACATGTACAAGGTATACAAGTACATGTACAAGGTATACAAGTACATGTACAAGGTATACAAGTACATGTACAAGGTATACAAGTACATGTACAAGGTATACAAGTACATGTACAAGGTATACAAGTACATGTACAAGGTATACAAGTACATGTACAAGGTATACAAGTATATGTACAAGGTATACAAGTACATGTACAAGGTATACAAGTACATGTACAAGGTATACAAGTACATGTACAAGAGATACAAGTACATGTACAAGGTATACAAGTACAAGGTATACAAGTATACAAGTATACAAGTGTACAAGGTATGCAAGTACATGTACAAGGTATACAAGTACATGTACAAGGTATACAAGTACATGTACAAGGTATACAAGTACATGTACAAGGTATACAAGTACATGTACAAGGTATACAAGTACATGTACAAGGTATACCAGTACATGTACAAGGTATACAAGTACATGTACAAGGTATACAAGTACATGTACAAGGTATACAAGTACATGTACAAGGTATACAAGTACATGTACAAGGTATACAAGTACATGTACAAGGTATACAAGTACATGTACAAGGTATACAAGTACATGTACAAGTTATACAAGTACATGTACAAGGTATACAAGTACATGTACAAGGTATACAAGTACATGTACAAGGTATACAAGTACATGTACAAGGTATACAAGTACATGTACAAGGTATACAAGTACATGTACAAGGTATACAAGTACATGTACAAGGTATACAAGTACATGTAAAAGGTATACAAGTATATGTACAAGGTATACAAGTACATGTACAAGGTATACAAGTACATGTACAAGGTATACAAGTACATGTACAAGAGATACAAGTACATGTACAAGGTATACAAGTACAAGGTATACAAGTATACAAGTATACAAGTGTACAAGGTATGCAAGTACATGTACAAGGTATACAAGTACATGTACAAGGTATACAAGTACATGTACAAGGTATACAAGTACATGTACAAGGTATACAAGTACATGTACAAGGTATACAAGTACATGTACAAGGTATACAAGTACATGTACAAGGTATACAAGTACATGTACAAGGTATACAAGTACATGTACAAGGTATACAAGTACATGTACAAGGTATACAAGTACATGTACAAGGTATACAAGTACATGTACAAGGTATACAAGTACATGTACAAGGTATACAAGTATATGTACAAGGTATACAAGTACATGTACAAGGTATACAAGTACATGTACAAGGTATACAAGTACATGTACAAGAGATACAAGTACATGTACAAGGTATACAAGTACAAGGTATACAAGTATACAAGTATACAAGTGTACAAGGTATGCAAGTACATGTACAAGGTATACAAGTACATGTACAAGGTATACAAGTATATGTACAAGGTATACAAGTACATGTACAAGGTATACAAGTACATGTACAAGGTATACAAGTACATGTACAAGGTATACAAGTACATGTACAAGGTATACAAGTACATGTACAAGGTATACAAGTACATGTACAAGGTATACAAGTACATGTACAAGGTATACAAGTACATGTACAAGGTATACAAGTACATGTACAAGGTATACAAGTATATGTACAAGGTATACAAGTACATGTACAAGGTATACAAGTACATGTACAAGGTATACAAGTACATGTACAAGAGATACAAGTACATGTACAAGGTATACAAGTACAAGGTATACAAGTATACAAGTATACAAGTGTACAAGGTATGCAAGTACATGTACAAGGTATACAAGTACATGTACAAGGTATACAAGTACATGTACAAGGTATACAAGTACATGTACAAGGTATACAAGTACATGTACAAGGTATACAAGTACATGTACAAGGTATACAAGTACATGTACAAGAGATACAAGTACATGTACAAGGTATACAAGTACAAGGTATACAAGTATACAAGTATACAAGTGTACAAGGTATGCAAGTACATGTACAAGGTATACAAGTACATGTACAAGGTATACAAGTACATGTACAAGGTATACAAGTACATGTACAAGGTATACAAGTACATGTACAAGGTATACAAGTACATGTACAAGGTATACCAGTACATGTACAAGGTATACAAGTACATGTACAAGGTATACAAGTACATGTACAAGGTATACAAGTACATGTACAAGGTATACAAGTACATGTACAAGGTATACAAGTACATGTACAAGGTATACAAGTACATGTACAAGGTATACAAGTACATGTACAAGTTATACAAGTACATGTACAAGGTATACAAGTACATGTACAAGGTATACAAGTACATGTACAAGGTATACAAGTACATGTACAAGGTATACAAGTACATGTACAAGGTATACAAGTACATGTACAAGGTATACAAGTACATGTACAAGGTATACAAGTACATGTAAAAGGTATACAAGTATATGTACAAGGTATACAAGTACATGTACAAGGTATACAAGTACATGTACAAGGTATACAAGTACATGTACAAGAGATACAAGTACATGTACAAGGTATACAAGTACAAGGTATACAAGTATACAAGTATACACGTGTACAAGGTATGCAAGTACATGTACAAGGTATACAAGTACATGTACAAGGTATACAAGTACATGTACAAGGTATACAAGTACATGTACAAGGTATACAAGTACATGTACAAGGTATACAAGTACATGTACAAGGTATACAAGTACATGTACAAGGTATACAAGTACATGTACAAGGTATACAAGTACATGTACAAGGTATACAAGTACATGTACAAGGTATACAAGTACATGTACAAGGTATACAAGTACATGTACAAGGTATACAAGTACATGTACAAGGTATACAAGTATATGTACAAGGTATACAAGTACATGTACAAGGTATACAAGTACATGTACAAGGTATACAAGTACATGTACAAGAGATACAAGTACATGTACAAGGTATACAAGTACAAGGTATACAAGTATACAAGTATACAAGTGTACAAGGTATGCAAGTACATGTACAAGGTATACAAGTACATGTACAAGGTATACAAGTATATGTACAAGGTATACAAGTACATGTACAAGGTATACAAGTACATGTACAAGGTATACAAGTACATGTACAAGGTATACAAGTACATGTACAAGGTATACAAGTACATGTACAAGGTATACAAGTACATGTACAAGGTATACAAGTACATGTACAAGGTATACAAGTACATGTACAAGGTATACAAGTACATGTACAAGGTATACAAGTATATGTACAAGGTATACAAGTACATGTACAAGGTATACAAGTACATGTACAATGTATACAAGTACATGTACAAGAGATACAAGTACATGTACAAGGTATACAAGTACAAGGTATACAAGTATACAAGTATACAAGTGTACAAGGTATGCAAGTACATGTACAAGGTATACAAGTACATGTACAAGGTATACAAGTACATGTACAAGGTATACAAGTACATGTACAAGGTATACAAGTACATGTACAAGGTATACAAGTACATGTAAAAGGTATACAAGTATATGTACAAGGTATACAAGTACATGTACAAGGTATACAAGTACATGTACAAGGTATACAAGTACATGTACAAGAGATACAAGTACATGTACAAGGTATACAAGTACAAGGTATACAAGTATACAAGTATACACGTGTACAAGGTATGCAAGTACATGTACAAGGTATACAAGTACATGTACAAGGTATACAAGTACATGTACAAGGTATACAAGTACATGTACAAGGTATACAAGTACATGTACAAGGTATACAAGTACATGTACAAGGTATACAAGTACATGTACAAGGTATACAAGTACATGTACAAGGTATACAAGTACATGTACAAGGTATACAAGTACATGTACAAGGTATACAAGTACATGTACAAGGTATACAAGTACATGTACAAGGTATACAAGTACATGTACAAGGTATACAAGTACATGTACAAGGTATACAGATCATAGCTGACATCAGTGACATACTACTATACAGAAAGTCCCTTGTTATGCTGAGCATTTCCCGCAAATTAGGTCAGTTTTGTCCCAGGATGTGACCCACACCAGTCCACTAACACCCAGGATGTGACCCACACCAGTCCACTAACACCCAGGATGTGACCCACACCAGTCCACTAACACCCAGGATGCCACCCACACCAGTCCACTAACACCCAGGATGTGACCCACACCAGTCCACTAACACCCAGGATGTGACCCACACCAGTCCACTAACACCCAGGATGTGACCCACACCAGTCCACTAACACCCAGGATGTGACCCACACCAGTCCACTAACACCCAGGATGTGACCCACACCAGTCCACTAACACCCAGGATGTGACCCACACCAGTCCACTAACACCCAGGATGTGACCCACACCAGTCCACTAACACCCAGGATGTGACCCACACCAGTCCACTAACACCCAGGATGTGACCCACACCAGTCCACTAACACCCAGGATGTGACCCACACCAGTCCACTAACACCCAGGATGTGACCCACACCAGTCCACTAACACCCAGGATGTGACCCACACCAGTCCACTAACACCCAGGATGTGACCCACACCAGTCCACTAACACCCAGGATGTGACCCACACCAGTCCACTAACACCCAGGATGTGACCCACACCATTCCACTAACACCCAGGATGTGACCCACACCAGTCCACTAACACCCAGGATGTGACCCACACCAGTCCACTAACACCCAGGATGTGACCCACACCAGTCCACTAACACCCAGGATGCCACCCACACCAGTCCACTAACACCCAGGATGTGACCCACACCAGTCCACTAACACCCAGGATGTGACCCACACCAGTCCACTAACACCCAGGATGTGACCCACACCAGTCCACTAACACCCAGGATGTGACCCACACCAGTCCACTAACACCCAGGATGTGACCCACACCAGTCCACTAACACCCAGGATGTGACCCACACCAGTCCACTAACACCCAGGATGTGACCCACACCAGTCCACTAACACCCAGGATGTGACCCACACCAGTCCACTAACACCCAGGATGTGACCCACACCAGTCCACTAACACCCAGGATGTGACCCACACCAGTCCACTAACACCCAGGATGTGACCCACACCAGTCCACTAACACCCAGGATGTGACCCACACCAGTCCACTAACACCCAGGATGTGACCCACACCAGTCCACTAACACCCAGGATGTGACCCACACCAGTCCACTAACACCCAGGATGTGACCCACACCAGTCCACTAACACCCAGGATGTGACCCACACCAGTCCACTAACACCCAGGATGTGACCCACACCAGTCC
The DNA here is from genome assembly GCF_038502225.1 of Cherax quadricarinatus. Taxonomy (NCBI): domain Eukaryota; kingdom Metazoa; phylum Arthropoda; class Malacostraca; order Decapoda; family Parastacidae; genus Cherax; species Cherax quadricarinatus. Next base: position 3,139,185 of record NC_091391.1, read on the forward strand.
ACTAACACCCAGGATGTGACCCACACCAGTCCACTAACACCCAGGATGTGACCCACACCAGTCCACTAACACCCAGGATGTGACCCACACCAGTCCACTAACACCCAGGATGCCACCCACACCAGTCCACTAACACCCAGGATGCCACCCACACCCGTCCACTAACACCCAGGATGCCACCCACACCAGTCCACTAACACCCAGGATGCCACCCACACCAGTCCACTAACACCCAGGTGCCTATTTTATACTGATGGGTGAACAGGGACAGCAGGTATCTTATGGAAGCAAGTTCTAATGTTTTCCAGCCGTACCGGAGATTCGAACTCCGGACCTCTGTGTGTGATCTAAATGCACTAACGATCGAGCTACGGGACACCTAAAGAAGTGTAAAGAATAAAGGATCTCGGTTGTAAAAGACACGTGAGAAAACACTAGGACATATTTACTCATCAAGGTCCCAGGACCGAAACGTTTCCTAGTAAATATGTCCCAGTGTTTACTTACGTTCCTTTTTCAACGAAGATGTTTCTTGTTTATGCGTCTTGATACGAAGACAAAAATGCATTTAACTTCAGAGTGAAGCGTTATCCTCTGAAGTCTTGCATTACAAACATAGGTGTAGTCTAGTGGCCTGCACACCTGGTTGTAGCACGATAACAAAGGTAGAAATGAGGAACGAATATAAGACAGCAGAGTAAGTGCTTATATTTCCCTCACCAAACAGCAATGCACAATATATAGAGATATGTACAGTAAGATAATGTAAGCTCTGGTGGCCTGGTGGTTAACGCTCTCGCTTCACACGGTGAGGGCCTGGGTTCGATTCCCAGCCAGAGTAGAAACATTGGACGTGTTTCTTTCCACCTGTTGTCTATGTTCCCCATCAGTAAAATGGGTACCTGAGTGTTAGTCGACTGGTGTGGGTCGCATCCTGGGACACTGACCTAAGGAGGCCTGGTCACAGACCGGGCCGCGGGGGCGTTGACCCCCGGAACTCTCTCCAGGTAATCTCTCTCTCCAGGTAAGCAAAAGACACGGTGAGAACCATTTTCGACCAGATTTGAAGGTAAGTCTGCCAATGTTGATTTATAAGTGTACCACATCGCTTCACAACTCAGGCGGGCTTCCTTGTTATTTGCTGGTTGAACCAATGTGTTTGCATGATGAGGGGGCCCCTACTGATTATACCTTTAGCACCTGGTACACCGGTCGGGAGGACATGCCTATACCGGTGTGTGACATACTCTTAGCATTCCTGGAGTTTACCTGGAGAGAGTTCCGGGGGTCAACGCCCCCGCGGCCCGGTCTGTGACCAGGTTTTAGATTATTTTTAGACAGGGCTCTAACTCCTTTTCAGTGTTAAAGAGATCAAGAGCCTTACTCAAATATATATATAAAAACGTCGTCCTGTTATCAATGTTTACTCCTTAAATACCTTTAAACTAATTTGTCGGTGTCTATCAGCAAAGCTTATACTAGACGATCTTGTTCCTTTTTAGGAAGTAAGCGACTGGCCTGAGAAAAGTCTTGGTCTCCTGAAACTACTAGTGATCTTGTGTTAAGTCCTTCAAATTCCGTTTGAAAGTAATAAATACTGGCGCGTTAATTAGGTGAGGATGGCGACCCTGCCTCCTTTATCTGCGGTAACGACGAGTGTGTTATCGTTATCGGCGAGGTTATTATGGGTGTGAAGGTACAGCAGTGGGATGACTGATTTGCTAAGTTCAATGGTTACTACGATAAAGCTTTGTACCTCTCGGAATTCTGTGTACGTGAAGTGTTGGCTTGTGACAACGATGCTAAGTTGGGTAAAAAGCTCCTGGAGAGCTAAAAGTTGCCCCATTAAAATGTCGCATTAGTTGCACTTGTGTCCTTTTACCTAACATATTGTCGGTAATTCTACCAACATTAATACAATGCTAAGTCGGTGTGTAAGTGGAAGATGGGCATTAAAAGATGATATATAAATAAGGCTCTGGTGGCCTGGTGGTTAACGCTCTGGCTTCACACGGTGAGGGCCTGGGTTCGATTCCCAGCCAGAGTAGAAACATTGGACGTGTTTCTTTCCACCTGTTGTCTATGTTCCCCATCAGTAAAATGGGTACCTGGGTGTTAGTCGACTGGTGTGGGTCGCATCCTGGGACACTGACCTAAGGAGGCCTGGTCACAGACCGGGCCGCGGGGGCGTTGACCCCCGGAACTCTCTCCAGATAAACTCTCCAGATGATATTACTCCAAGAAAGAACTCGAAATAATGGATTCAAATTGGAAAAATTTAGATTTAGAAAGGTAGGATTTAGCAATCCTGCCATCATGTAAAACAAATATAGGTTTCTGGGTCACACTCTTTTGGCAGGACAGCAGTACTTCCCTGGGGGGGTTGCTGTCTACCCCAGGGGTTGCTGTCTACCGACAGCAACCCCTGGTGGACTTGAATAGCTGACCCAACTGTCTGTGGTGATCGATGACGATGATCCATGATCGATGATCCGTTTTTTGGGGTCACCTGCCTCGGTGGGAGACGGCCGACGTGTTGAAAAAATACACGAGTGAGAGGGGTTGGACTTAAGTAGGACTTGCACGTGAGCTAATATGGTTATCAAAGCTTAATGGGATTGGTAAATATGTTTCTTATTGGGTTTAGATTTGAGAAGGACCTGCCTAGTACGAGCCAGTTGGCCTACTGCAGTGGTGGCGTGGACTCGATTCAGTCAAGACGTGACTAGTGTGCTCTCCGTTCTTAGCTATCTGAGACTGTCATGACGGCTTCCCTGACTATGAGCAGCTGTATCTCCAGCTTAAGGCAGAGTTTATGGAAGCAAGAAGAGATATTTAATTGAACCGAAGGAACGAAGTTGAAGTGGGTCCAGAAGACTTCTGTGAAGACCAGATGAGGTGCAGCAGTAGTAGACGACATCACAGTGAGCAAATCCACATGTGGAGTAGTAGGTCATGACTATAGGTTAGTCAAGTGAAGAATTCCCTGTAAATAAATGGTACAGAGAACCGACAAGTTGATAAATTAGACACACGTGCAACACTTGGCTATCTTTATTGAGGAAACGTTTCGCCATACAGTGACTTTATCAACTAATTTATAAACATGTCGGTTCTCTGATCCATTTATCTACATTCCCATCAGACAGAGCAACGTCTTGGAATCTAGATACAGGGAATTCTTCACTTGTCTAACCTATAGTCATGACCTACTTCCACATGTGGATTTGTCCACTGTGATGTCGCCTACAACTGCTTCACCTCACCTGTCAACAGTATATAAGCCACTTCGCACATGATGCCGTATTCTTTACAAGATTGATGGACTGATTACATTGACTCCAGGCTGAGGGACTGATTACCTCAAACTCCTTCTGACCTTCAAAATTCTCCTTCGAATAGGACTGATGAAACCACTGTGTGGCGAAACATTCTCTTCTTAAAGATACCCAAGTGCTGCACATGTGTCTAATTCATCAATTTGTCGGTTCTCTGAACAGTTTATTTACAACAATTACTGTCACTGGCTTTCTCATATTAACCAATAACTCTACCTCATTCTGCCTATAACTGGGTTTCTTAAAACTCACAATATCGCTACACTGAGAATTAATCCTGCCCAATCCTACTGTATCGTATTTCATTGCTTTTGCCCAAAAATCCATACCATTATTTCTACGAGTTTAAAAACCTGACAGCTCCCTCAACTGCACTAGCCAGTGCCCCCATCCCAGACCTAGATAAGTGAACCCACATCCCTGGCATACATATAATTTCTGCCATAGAAAAGGTCCCAGTTGTCTATAAATAGTACTGCAATGTCCTTTTAGTGTTTGCCCACCAAGCAATTAACACCAATTGCCCTGGACAACCATCCATTTTTAACTCATCTCCTCAGCAAAATGTCGCATAATACATTGCTTACACCCTTCCTAATTATGCCTATCGCTGACCTATACCTGCTAATACGTCCTCCTACGTTTGCCAACATCGTTGCCTCCAGCACTGAGACAGATAATAGGATTGCTCCCATTACCTCTCTTAATGTTGTCCAGATGGCTGACAATATTCTCCATGAAGAAATGCTATGGTGATACTACCAAAATGTGAAATAAGACACTTATGTACTGTTCAGGACATTTATTAAAGGAAACATTTCGCCACAAATGGCTTCTTCAGTCCTAATACAGAGAAAACTTAAAAACGAGTATATATATAGTGGCAGGAGACAGGTGAAGTGTCATGTGGGTAGTAGTAGTACTGGTAGTAATAGTAGTGAAACTAATGTGGTGAGATGGGTTTGGTTAGAGAGGGACCTGTTGACATCATATAACAGCAGTTTCCAGAACGGGTAATATCTTGTTGATTAGCAATTTTGAGATACTGTAACTACAGCTTCTATGCATTTTCTCCGTCTTAAATCGTCTTCTTTAATCACTAATTTAGCCTCAATGAATTTCACGAGGTGTCCAACATCGTCCCTATGTTGAACACACGCGTTTTTAGTCATCATTACTGCAAGCATTTTTGTGTTCTGTGATCCCTATGTCCAGATATCTGACTGTTTCCCCCACATATACTTTGTCACATCCCCCACATGGGTGTGTGACAAAGTACCAGAGTCATGCTTGGGTTTTTGTATCAGGTTCCTAATAGTTGATGAGCTGGTAGATATTCTAGCTAGTTATCTGTCAAACATTATTGAAACGTTAGTTGTAACTTTCTGACCGGTAAAACGATGCAACTTGGAGGCTTTTCTTCAACTTCATTGGTGTTGGTCTTGTTGGTCACGTATAAAGTGTTGGGGAAAGTGTAGCGAACTAAAAGAATGGGTGATGTATGTGCATTCTTTTTCGAGAAACTGCGGACTGGAAATTCCGTAGGCTCTCAGAAAGCAGCCTATAACTACCCCTTTTTTAGTTCTGGTGTTATGGTGAGAGAAGATCGTTCTTGTAGGTTGGTTTACGGTAGACTTTAAAAAACAGTCTGTTTTCACCAGTGAGAGAACGTCGAGAAAAGGTAACTGGTTGTCCTTCTCCTCCTCTAGTGTAAATTTAAGAGTAGGTTCCAGAGTGTTGATGGTGTTCAGAATGTCACGTACCTCTAGATTTTTGGGTACATTTACCAAACTATCATCTCCTCCTCTCCTTACACCTTCCTGCTTTGTACTCGACTGAAGAAGCCTACTGTGTAGGCGAAACGTTTCGGAATAAAGTTGCCTAAATGTTGCCTATGTGTCTTACCTACCAGGTTCCATAGTGTTGATGGTGTTGAGGATGTCACACACGTCTAGATTTTTGGGTACAATTACCAAACTATCATCTCCTCCTCTCCTTACACCTTCCTGCTTTGTATATAAGACTGATGAAGCCACTGTGTGGCGAAACGTTTCCTCAATAAAGATTCCCATATGTTGCATAAGTATCTCAGTTCTTCAATATATAATCAACGTACCACATCCATGTAACTGACCTGGGGATGTTCTTGAAGATTCGTCTGGATTCTAGGTCCTCCATACATAGACTGTCAAGTACTGCACTAAGGGGTGATCCCATGGCTACCCCGAACAACTAGTGGACCCCCGCTTTACGATCACCTCCCAATGCGACCAATTATGTAAGTGTGTTTATGTAAGTGCGTTTGTATGTGTATGTTTGGGGGTCTGAAATGGACTAATCTAATTCACAATAGTCCTTATGGGAACAAATTCGTTCAGTACTGGCACCTGAACATACTTCTGGAATGAAATAATATCGTAAACCGGGGGTCCACTATTTATATTTCTTGTCTTTAAACTAAGTCAGTTATAACGAACACAAAGTCCGATAAGGCTAACAAAATCTTGGTGAGGTACAGGCAACTCTGTATCATCGTTAATCATCGTTAATCACCCTGCGAAGATGATCAATGGCTTGATCAACTGGGACTGCCTTATTCACCAATTTATCAACTTCAGTGGAATCCCTAGAAAGTCTCAAGCATTAAGCTTAAGGGTATTATTAAGAATCAATGACTCCCTATATATCCCTGAGGAAATTCTGGGAATAATGGCCCATAGATCTCTCTTATTGAAGGACCTGAGTGTGTGACAGGTATACGACAGGTAAAGTGATGCTGATGGGAGGAAGATGTGTTGGGAAGGGGAGAGGTGTGTGGGTAATGGGATAGGGGTGTGTGTGTGATGGGGTGAGGTACGTGGGTGATGGGAGGGCAGTACGGGTGATGGGAGGGGTTGCATGGGTAATGGGAGTAGCATGGGTGATGGGAAAGGATGCTGAGTGATGGGAGGGGTCATGGGTGATGGGAGGGATCCTGGGTGATGGGAGGGGTAGCAAGGGTGATGGGAGGAGTCTTGGGTAATGGGAAGGATAGCACTGGTAATGGTACCTGGTAAGCTGGGGGTTATTCCGGGGATCAACGCCCCCGCGGCCCGGTCCATGACCAGGCCTCCCGGTGGATCAGGGCCTGATCAGCTAGGCTTTTACTGCTGGCCGCACGCAGTCCAACGTACGAGCCACAGCCCGGCTGATCCGGCACTGACTTTAGGTATCTGTCCAGCGCTCTCTTGAAGGCAGCCAGGGGTTTATTGGCAATTCCCCTAATGCTTGATGGGAGGCTGTTAAACAGTCTTGGGCCCCGGACACTTATGGTGTTTTCCCTTAGTGTACCAATGGTGCCCCTACTTTTTATTGGGGACATTTTGCATCGCCTGCCCAGTCTTTTACTTTCGTAGGGAGTGATTTCTGTGTGCAGATTTGGGACCATTCCTTCCAGTATTTTCCAAGTGTAGATTATGATATATCTCTCCCTCCTGCGTTCCAACGAGTACAAGTCAAGTGCTTCCAAGCGTTCCCAGTAGTTAAGGTGCTTGACAGAACTTATACGTGCAGTAAAGGATCTCTGTACACTCTCTAGATCTGCGATTTCACCTGCTTTGAATGGAGATATTAATGTACAGCAGTATTCCAGCCTAGAGAGAACAAGTGATTTGAAAAGGATCATCATTGGCTTGGCATCTCTCGTTTTGAAAGTTCTCATTATCCATCCTATCATTTTCTTTGCACGTGCGATCGTGGCACTGTTGTGATCCTTGAAAGTGAGATCCTCAGACATTACTACTCCCAGGTCCCTTACATTATTTTTCCGCTCTATTGTATGGCCGGAGTCAGTAGTATACTCTGTTCTAGTTATTATCTCCTCCAGTTTTCCATAACGGAGTAGTTGGAATTTGTCCTCATTGAACATCATATTGTTTACCGTTGCCCACTGGAAAACTTTGTTTATATCTTCTTGGAGGTTAACCGCGTCCTCAGCAGATGACAGCCTCATGCAGATCCTAGTATCGTCTGCAAAGGATGGTACGGTGCATGGGTAGCATGGGTGATGCGAGGGGTCCTGGGTGAAGGGAGGGTGGAATAGGTAAAGGGAGGGGTGGTATAGGTGATGGAAAGGGTGGCATGGGTGATGGGAGTGGTCCTGAGTAGTGAGAGGGGTAGCATGGGTGATGGGAGAGGTAGCATGGGTGATCGGAGGGGCAGCATGGGTGATAGGAAGGGTAGGATGGGTGATGGGAGAGGTAGCATGGGTGATGGGAGGGGTAGTATGGGTGATGGGACGGGTAGCATGGGTGATGGGAGGGGACATGGGTGATGGAAGGGGTCGTTGCTTATGTGAGGGGTAGCTTGGGTGATGGGATAGCATGGGTGATGTGAGAAGTGATGGGGTTCTGGCGGATGGGAGGGGTAGCATGGTGATGGGAGGGCTCCTGGGTGATGGGAGGGGTAGCATGGGTGATGGAATGGGGTAGCATGGGTGATGGAAGGGGGTAGCATGGGTGACGGAAGGGGTAGCATGGGTGACAGGAGGGGTCCTGGGTGATGGGACGGGTAGCATGGGTGATGGAATGGGGTAGCATGGGTGATGGAAGGGGTAGCATGGGTGATGGGATGGGTCTTGGGTAATGGGACGGGTAGCATGGGTGATGGGAGGGGTAGCATGGTTGATGGGAGGAGTAGCATGGGTGATGGGATGGGTCCTGGGTAATGGGACGGGTAGCATGGGTGATGGGAGGGGTAGCATGGGTGATGGGAGGAGTAGCATGGGTGATGGAATGTGTCCTGGGTAATGGGACGGGTAGCATGGGTGATGGGAGGGGTAGCATGGATGAGGGGAGTAGCATTGGTGATGGGATGGGTCCTGGGTAATGGGACGGGTAGCATGGGTGATGGGAGGGATAGCATGGTTGATGGGAGTGGTTGTATGTGTGATGGAGGGGGTAGCATGGGTAATAAGAGGGGTTGCATGGGTGATGGAGGGGTAGCATGGGTAATGGAAGGGGGTAGCATGGGTGATGGGAGAGGTTGCATGGGTGATGGGAGGGGACATGGGTGATGGAAGGGGTCGTAGCTTATGTGAGGGTAGCTTGGGTGATGGGATAGCATGGGTGATGGGAGAAGTGATGGGGTTCTGGCCGATGGGAGGGGTAGCATGGGTGATGGGAGGGATGGCATGGGTGATGGGAGGAGTCATGGGTGATGTGAGGGGTCCTGGGTGATGGGAGGGGTAGCATGGTGATGGGAGAGGTCCTGGGTGATGGGAGGGGTAGCATGGGTGATGGAATGGGGTAGCATGGGTGATGGAAGGGGGTAGCATTGGTGACGGAAGGGGTAGCATGGGTGACAGGAGGGGTCCTGGGTGATGGGACGGGTAGCATGGGTGATGGGAGGGGTAGGATGGGTGATGGTATGGGTCCTGGGTAATGGGACGGGTAGCATGGGTGATGGGAGGGGTAGCATGAATGAGGGGAGTAGCATGGGTGATGGGATGGGTCCTGGGTAATGGGACGGGCAGCATGGGTGATGGGAGGGGTAGCATGGTTGATGGGAGGAGTAGCATGTGTGATGGGATGGGTCCTGGGTAATGGGACGGGTAGCATGGGTGATGGGAGGGGTAGCATGGATGAGGGGAGTAGCATGGGTGATGGGATGGGTCCTGGGTAATGGGACGGGTAGCATGGGTGATGGGAGGGGTAGCATGGATGAGGGGAGTGGTTGTATGGGTGATGGAGGGGGTAGCATGGGTAATAGGAGGGGTTGCATGGGTGATGGAGGGGTAGCATGGGTAATGGAAGGGGGTAGCATGGGTGATGGGAGAAGTTGCATGGGTGATGGGAGGTGACATGGGTGATGGAAGGGGTCGTAGCTTATGTGAGGGGTAGCTTGGGTGATGGGATAGCATGGGTGATGGGAGGGGTAGCATGGGTGATGAGAGGAATGGCATGGGTGATGGGAGGAGTCATGGGTGATGTGAGGGGTCCTGGGTGATGGGAGGGGTAGCATGGGTGATGGAATGGGGTAGCATGGGTGACGGAAGGGGTAGCATGGGTGACAGGAGGGGTCCTGGGTGATGGGAGGGGTAGCATGGGTGATGGAATGGGGTAGCATGGGTGATGGAAGGGGGTAGCATGGGTGACGAAAGGGGTAGCATGGGTGACAGGAGGGGTCCTGGGTGATGGGACGGGTAGCATGGGTGATGGGAGGGGTAGGATGGGTGATGGTATGGGTCCTGGGTAATGGAACGGGTAGCATGGGTGATGGGAGGGGTAGCATGGATGAGGGGAGTAGCATGGGTGATGGGATGGGTCCTGGGTAATGGGACGGGCAGCATGGGTGATGGGAGGGGTAGCATGGTTGATGGGAGGAATAGTATGGGTGATGGGAGGGGTCTTGGGTAATGGGACGGGTAGCATGGGTGATGGGAGGGGTAGCATGGGTGATGGGAGGAGTAGCATGGGTGATGGAATGGGTCCTGGGTAATGGGACGGGTAGCATGGGTGATGGGAGGGGTAGCATGGATGAGGGGAGTAGCATGGGTGATGGGATGGGTCCTGGGTAATGGGACGGGTAGCATGGGTGATGGGAGGGGTAGCATGGATGAGGGGAGTAGCATGGGTGATGGGATGGGTCCTGAGTAATGGGACGGGTAGCATGGGTGATGGGAGGGATAGCATGGTTGATGGGAGTGGTTGTATGGGTGATGGAGGGGGTAGCATGGGTAATAGGAGGGGTTGCATGGGTGATGGAGGGGTAGCATGGGTAATGGAAGGGGGTAGCATGGGTGATGGGTGAGGTTGCATGGGTGATGGGAGGTGTAGCATGGGTAATGGAATGGGGTAGCATGGGTGATGGGATGGGTTACATGGGTGATGGGAGGGGTAGCACGGGTGATGGGAGGGGTATCTGCCCCAGGAGGGTTGTCCCAAAGGGGGTGCGTGCCCTACCGGGGGGAGTAGCCCCAAGGAAATGCGCGGACGGGGGGGGTAGGGGTGCGCGGGAGGGTGCGCGGCGTCAGTGGCACCTCGGCAGAGTGCGGCAGTGTGTGCTGGTGTTGTGCAGTGGATGGGTGTACTGTGTGTGTGTCCGCGCAGTGTGATGCTGGCGCAGTGACCGCATGAGCATCATGCTGGCCGCATTGCAGGGAGGACTTTATACCTCACCCTCGCGACCACTTCCCCATAACAACCCCATGATAACCCCTAACGTCTCGCCCCATTCCGCCACCTCTCCTAAGACGCGCCATCAACTGACGTACTGCGATGCGTGCAACACCGCCTGCGTCTTTATGAACAGTCGTAGACGCAAGTTCCAGGCGCGTTATGAAGGTTATGTCTTGCTTAAGAGGGTTGCGTCTCTCAGCACGCGTCTGCATCTACCGTACGTCATGGCGGAGGGAGATTGTCCGCCCGCGCACAGACGTCACTCCTGCGGCGACGTCTTAGACGAGAATGGCGATCCGTCGCCTGACGACGGGGAGTTGCGGGAGGCGTCGCCGCAGACGTCGTATTCAAGGTCGTTGTCGCAGAGCGACTGGCATCGCGTCGAAGACGACGTACCACCCACTTGGGACAAAGTGGTGAATATGGACGACCCTTGCCACTCAGAACGCCGCCCTAATACACCCACCCACACCGCCGCCCTCGCCGCCCAGCCTCCCGCGGGCGTAGATGCGGCAGGCCGCAAGCCCCGCAGGCACTCCGCAATGATGGAGCGCTTAGCTTGCGGCCACCAGCGGCTCTGTAGGAAAAAATCCCGATCTCAGGATAACCTGGTCGGCCGAAGAGGTAGCGGAGGGGGCGGTGGCCCCCTCCGGTTGAATAACAGCATCATTCCACCCCCCGCGGCACTAACTACCGCTCTCTCTCGCTCCGAAGGTAGCATCCACAATGTGCACGCTGTGTTAAGCACACTGCCAGTGACGGATGATGTGGATGTGGGTGTGGGTGGGCTGCGGGCTGAGGTGGGTGAACTTGCCCGGCTACCCAAACGGCTTCTCCATCGGGTTACCGGAGAAGTGGGACAACTAGTATTCGACCTGGAAGGATGGAGAGAGGAATATCTAGTTCTTACCCATACAGCCATCGCTGCTAGAACGGTAGGTGCCCCCCTAGTTCATGGTCCAAGTCGGACCGAAACGTTTTAAGATTCGATTTCCCATGTTCGGTTTATCTGTGTATTGCTGAAGTGTGGTGGATTAAATATTTGTGCAATACTTCAGTATCTTTGTTGTCTAAACGTTTCGCCAACCAGTGGCTTTCTTAGTCAAATACAGAGAAGAATGGTTGAAGATCAGAAGGAGTTTGACGTAATCAGTCCCTCTGAATGGAGTCAATGTGACCAGTCCAACAATCTTGATAAGAAATTGATTACCTCAATGAGGGACTGATTACCTCAAACACCTTCTGATCTTCAACCATTCTTCTCTGTACCGGACTGAAGAAGTCACTGGTTGGCGAAACGGTTCCACAGAGATACCCAAGAGTCTAATTCATTATCCTGTCGGTTCTCTGTACCAGTTATCTACTGTTCCAGTCACGGTATCGTGACTTTTCATTCTTAATTAATCTAAGTTACTATCATGGGTGACTTAGATTAAAACAGTAAGTCCTAAGTGATAGTAACTCCAGCTCTGCTGGAAGGAAACCTTCGGAGCTATCGTAGTTGATGGATGGAATACTTGACGATTTCCTCATTGTCGTACTGGAGTCTCCCAGTTCAGGCTGACACTACTGGAGTCTCCCAGTTCAGGCTGACACTACTGGAGTCTCCCAGTTCAGGCTGACACTACTGGAGTCTCCCAGTTCAGGCTGACACTACTGGAGTCTCCCAGTTCAGGCTGACACTACTGGAGTCTCCCAGTTCAGGCTGACACTACTGGAGTCTCCCAGTTCAGGCTGACACTACTGGAGTCTCCCAGTTCAGGCTGACACTACTGGAGTCTCCCAGTTCAGGCTGACACTACTGGAGTCTCCCAGTTCAGGCTGACACTACTGGAGTCTCCCAGTTCAGGCTGACACTACTGAAGTCTGCCAGCTCAGGCTGACACTACTGGAGTCTCCCAGTTCAGGCTGACACTACTGAAGTCTCAGCTCAGGCTGACACTACTGAAGTCTGCCAGCTCAGGCTGACACATTTCTACACCTCGTATGAGCACCATCCTGTATGATGGAATATGACAGGGTAACATAGCTAGCTTTTGTTCCCACTGTGTAACTATCATATAGAATAGTGTAGCAACACACTGCTGGTGTTACCACTGTGTAACTATCATGTAGAATAGTGTAGCAACACACTGCTGGTGTTACCACTGTGTAACTATCATATAGAATAGTGTAGCAACACTGCTGGTGTTACCACTGTGTAACTATCATATAGAATAGTGTAGCAACACTGCTGGTGTTACCACTGTGTAACTATCATATAGAATAGTGCAGCAACACACTGCTGGTGTTACCACTGTGTAGCTATCATATAGAATAGTGTAGCAACACTGCTGGTGTTACCACTGTGTAACTATCATATAGAATAGTGTAGCAACACTGCTGGTGTTACCACTGTGTAACTATCATATAGAATAGTGCGGTGTAACTATCATATAGAATAGTGCGGCAACACTGCTGGTGTTACCACTGTGTAACTATCATATAGAATAGTGTAGCAACACTGCTGGTGTTACCACTGTGTAACTATCATATAGAATAGTGCAGCAACACACTGCTGGTGTTACCACTGTGTAACTATCATATAGAATAGTATAGCAACACTGCTGGTGTTACCACTGTGTAACTATCATATAGAATAGTGTAGCAACACACTGCTGGTGTTACCACTGCATAACTATCATATAGAATAGTGTAGCAACACTGCTGGTGTTACCACTGTGTAACTATCATATAGAATAGTATAGCAACACTGCTGGTGTTACCACTGTGTAACTATCATATAGAATAGTGTAGCAACACTGCTGGTGTTACCACTGTGTAACTATCATATAGAATAGTATAGCAACACTGCTGGTGTTACCACTGTGTAACTATCATATAGAATAGTATAGCAACACTGCTGGTGTTACCACTGTGTAACTATCATATAGAATAGTGTAGCAACACTGCTGGTGTTACCACTGTGTAACTATCATATAGAATAGTGTAGCAACACTGCTGGTGTTACCACTGTGTAACTATCATATAGAATAGTGCGGCAACACACTATTGCTCGTCTAATTTTGTCCAACACAACGTTCACAGTTCAACGGCCAACACAACGTTCACAGTTCAACGTCCAACACAACGTTCACAGTTCAACGTCCAACACAACGTTCACATCCAACGTCCAACACAACGTTCACAGTTCAACGTCCAACACAACGTTCACATCCAACGGCCAACACAACGTTCACATCCAACGGCCAACACAACGTTCACATCCAACGGCCAACACGACGTTCACAGTTCAACGGCCAACACAACGTTCACAGTTCAACGGCCAACACGACGTTCACATCAACAGCATCCCTCCAGTTCACCTTGATCTTACTCAAACACGTGCAAAAAAATTAAAAAAAAAATTCGTCTGCACATTCTTCCTGACAACTTCCGCTCTCTCCCTTCCTTCTACTCTTCTAGGTCTCTGTAACCTTATTTAGCCACAGGTACATATAACAACAATTATCATTCATAGTGTACATTACCTACGATAACCTAGAAAAGTCAAAGGGACTTATTTCCATTGGTGCCCTATCTTATTTCTTCTGTGGTCATTATTTCCATTGGGATCTTTATTTCCACTGGGTTTTTTACTTATTTCCGATGAGTACTTGACTTATTTCCATTGTGGTCCTTGACTTATTTTCATTGAGGTCCTTGACTTATTTTCATTGAGGTCCTTGACTTATTTTCATTGAGGTCCTTGACTTATTTTCGTTGAGGACCTTGACTTATTTTCATTGGGGTCTTTGACTTATTTCCATTGGGGTCCTTGACTTATTTTCGTTGAGGACCTTGACTTATTTTCATTGGGGTCTTTGACTTATTTCCATTGGGCTCCTTGACTTATTTTCATTGGGGTCCTTGACTTATTTTCATTGGGGTCTTTGACTTATTTTCGTTGAGGACCTTGACTTATTTTCATTGGGGTATTTGACTTATTTCCATTGGAGTCCTTGACTTATTTTCATTGGGGTCTTTGACTTATTTCCATTGGGGTCCTTGACTTATTTTCATTGGGGTCCTTGACTTATTTCCATTGGGGTCCTTGACTTATTTTCGTTTAGGATCTTGACTTATTTTCATTGGGGTCTTTGACTTATTTCCATTGGGGTCCTTGACTTATTTCTATTGGGGTCCTTGACTTATTTTCATTGTGGTCCTTGACTTATTTTCATTGGGGGTCTTGACTTATTTTCATTGATGTCCTTGACTTATTTTCATTGGGGTCTTTGACTTATTTTCATTGGGGTCCTTGACTTATTTCCATTGGGGTCCTTGACTTATTTTCGTTGAGGACCTTGACTTATTTTCATTGGGGTCTTTGACTTATTTCCATTGGGGTCCTTGACTTATTTTCATTGGGGTCCTTGACTTATTTCCATTGGGGTCCTTGACTTATTTTCGTTGAGGACCTTGACTTATTTTCATTGGGGTCTTTGACTTATTTCCATTGGGGTTCTTGACTTATTTCTATTGGGGTCCTTGACTTATTTTCATTGTGGTCCTTGACTTATTTTCATTGGGGTTCTTGACTTATTTTCATTGATGTCCTTGACTTATTTTCATTGGGGTCCTTGACTTATTTTCTTTGTGGTCCTTGACTTATTTTCATTGTGGTCCTCGACTTATTTTCATTGTGGTCCTTGACTTTTCATTGGGGTCCTTGACTTATTTTCATTGGGGTCCTTGACTTATTTTCATTGGGGTCCTTGACTTATTTCCATTGGGGTCCTTGACTTATTCTCGTTGAGGACCTTGACTTATTTTCATTGGGGTCTTTGACTTATTTCCATTGGGGTCCTTGACTTATTTTCATTGGGGTCCTTGACTTATTTCCATTGGGGTCCTTGACTTATTTTCGTTGAGGACCTTGACTTATTTTCATTGGGGTCTTTGACTTATTTCCATTGGGGTCCTTGACTTATTTTCATTGGGGTCCTTCACTTATTTTCATTGGGGTCCTTGACTTATTTCTATTGGGGTCCTTGACTTATTTTCATTGTGGTCCTTGACTTATTTTCATTGGGGTTCTTGACTTATTTTCATTGATGTCCTTGACTTATTTTCATTGGGGTCCTTGACTTATTTTCATTGTGGTCCTTGACTTATTTTCATTGTGGTCCTTGACTTTTCATTGGGGTCCTTGACTTATTTTCATTGGGGTCCTTGACTTATTTTCATTGTGGTCCTTGACTTATTTTCATTGGGGTCCTTGACTTATTTTCATTGGGGTCCTTGACTTATTTTCATTGGGGTCCTTGACTTATTTTCATTGGGGTCCTTGACTTATTTCCATTAGGGTCCTTGACTTATTTCCATTAGGGTCCTTGACTTATTTCCATTGGGGTCCTTGACTTTTCATTGGGGTCCTTGACTTTTCATTGGGGTTCTTGACTTATTTTCACTGGGGTTCTTGACTTATTTTTACTGGAGTTCTTGACTTATTTTCACTGGGGTTCTTGACTTATTTTCACTGGGGTTCTTGACTTATTTTCACTGGGGTTCTTGACTTATTTTCACTGGGGTTCTTGACTTATTTTCACTGGGGTTCTTGACTTATTTTCACTGGGGTTCTTGACTTATTTTCACTTGGGTTCTTGACTTATTTTCACTTGGGTTCTTGACTTATTTTCACTGGGGTTCTTGACTTATTTTCACTGGGGTTCTTGACTTATTTCCATTGGGGCCCATTATCCAAAAGACTATAATCTTGATTGGTCAAACACAGAAGCCTAATTGTCAGTCTGACTGTCTATCTCCCAATCAGAAGACGCAGCTTCAACAGTCATGACAATCCACAGACATAAATAGGTACCCGGGAGTAAGTTGACTGTTGTGGGTGGCATCCTGGTTAAGACCTGAACAAGAACATCAGTCAAGCCACCGGGACTGGCTTGGCTTGGCTGGGTTACTAACCTTTCAGGGTTCATAATTAGATTGATTTTTTCTTCTGTTCCATTTTCTTACGTTTTTTTCTCCCCATTTTTTTCTCTCTTCTTGGTCCTCCTTCTCCTCCTCCACCACCACTACCTCCTCCTCCTCCTCCTCCACCACTTTCTCCTCCTCCTCCACCACCACCACCTCCTCCTTCTCCTCCTCCTCTACCACTTTCTCCTCCTCCTCCTTCACCACCACCACCTCCTCCTCCTCCTCCACCACCACCACCTCCTCCTTCTCCTCCTCCTCTACCACTTTCTCCTCCTCCTCCTTCACCACCACCACCTCCTCCTCCTCCTCCTCCACCACCACCACCTCCTCTTTCTCCTCCTCCTCTACCACTTTCTCCTCCTCCTCCTCCTCCACCACCACTACCTCCTCCTCCTCCTCCTCCTCCACCACTTTCTCCTCCTCCTCCTCCACCACCACTACCTCCTCCTCCACCACCACTACCTCCTCCTCCTCCACCACCACCACTACCTCCTCCTCCTCCACCACCACCACTACCTCTTCTACCACCACCACCTCCTCCTCCTCCTCCTTCTCCTCCTCCTCCTCCTCCTCCTCTGTCGATACTTCCCGAGGTTACAACACCAGATTATTCCTCCCGGTTGCAAATCTGATCAACCAGGCTGTTGGTGCCAGCCTCAAGCAAGGCCAAGACTGGCATTGCCACAAGAAAAAATAACATATACAGGACAGTCAACCAGGATCAAGCCAAGGAAGGGCAATACAAGTCTAGTTCCTCGGAACAAAAGCTCCTCTCACCAGCATTAAGGAACCTTGGGAGATACTGCCAACGTGTCAAGGAGTAAAACGTTTTAATTGGGACAACGTTTCGCCCTGTGTAGAGCTTTATAGAGTGATTACTTGATAAAGCTCTACACAGAGTGAAACAAGACTTGATAAAGCTCTACAAAGAGCGAAACATGACTTGATAAAGCTCTACACAGAGTGAAACATAAAGCTCTACACAGAGTGTAACATAAAGCTCTACACAGAGTGAAACATAAAGCTCTACACAGAGTGAAACATAAAGCTCTACACAGAGTGAAACATAAAGCTCTACACAGAGTGTAACATAAAGCTCTACACAGAGTGAAACATAAAGCTCTACACAGAGTGAAACATAAAGCTCTACACAGAGTGAAACATAAAGTTCTACACAGTGAAACATAAAGCTCTACACAGAGTGAAACATAAAGCTCTACACAGAGTGAAACATAAAGCTCTACACATAGTGAAACATAAAGCTCTACACATAGTGAAACATAAAGCTCTACACAGAGTGAAACATAAAGCTCTACAGAGTGAAACATAAAGCTCTACAGAGTGAAACATAAAGCTCTGCAGAGTGAAACATAAAGCTCTACACAGAGTGAAACATAAAGCTCTACACAGAGTGAAACATAAAGCTCTACAGAGTGAAACATAAAGCTCTACACAGAGTGAAACATAAAGCTCTACACAGTGAAACATAAAGCTCTACAGAGTGAAACATAAAGCTCTGCAGAGTGAAACATAAAGCTCTACACAGAGTGAAACAAAGCTCTACACAGAGTGAAACATAAAGCTCTACACAGTGAAACGTAAAGCTCTACACAGAGTGAAACATAAAGCTCTACAGAGTGAAACATAAAGCTCTACAGAGTGAAACATAAAGCTCTACACAGAGTGAAACATAAAGCTCTACAGAGTGAAACATAAAGCTCTACAGAGTGAAACATAAAGCCCTACAGAGCGAAACATAAAGCTCTACACAGAGTGAAACATAAAGCTCTACAGAGTGAAACATAAAGCTCTACAGAGTGAAACATAAAGCTCTACAGAGTGAAACATAAAGCTCTACAGAGTGAAACATAAAGCTCTACACAGAGTGAAACAAAAAGCTCTACACAGAGTGAAACATAAAGCTCTACACAGAGTGAAACATAAAGCTCTACAGAGTGAAACATAAAGCTCTACAGAGTGAAACATAAAGCTCTACACAGAGTGAAACGTAAAGTTCTACAGAGTGAAACATTAAGCTCTACACAGAGTGAAACGTAAAGCTCTACAGAGTGAAACATAAAGCTCTACACAGAGTGAAACATAAAGCTCTACAGAGTGAAACATAAAGCTCTACACAGTGAAACGTAAAGCTCTACACAGAGTGAAACATAAAGCTCTACAGAGTGAAACATAAAGCTCTACAGAGTGAAACATAAAGCTCTACACGGAGTGAAACATGAAACTCTACAAAGTGAAACATAAAGCTCTACTGTTATGTGACTGGGATCGTCTTCTGTAACCTAAATGTATAGCTGACTTAAGTGATGACCAGATCTTGTATGCAAGTATCACTGTATAGTTGTTATTACTACTGCAAGGAGAATGATAGACTGGATAACTAGAACTTTCAAATTACTACTGCAAGGAGAATGATAGACTGGATAACTAGAACTTTCAAATTGCTACTGCAAGGAGAATGATAGACTGGATAACTAGAACTTTCAAATTACTACTGCAAGGAGAATGATAGACTGGATAACTAGAACTTTCAAATTACTACTGCAAGGAGAATGATAGACTGGATAACTAGAACTTTCAAATTGCTACTGCAAGGAGAATGATAGACTGGATAACTAGAACTTTCAAATTACTACTGCAAGGAGAATGATAGACTGGATAACTAGAACTTTCAAATTACTATTGCAAGGAGAATAATAGACTGGATAACTAGAACTTTCAAATTACTACTGCAAGGAGAATGATAGACTGGATAACTAGAACTTTCAAATTACTACTGCAAGGAGAATGATAGACTGGATAACTAGAACTTTCAAATTACTACTGCAAGGAGAATGATAGACTGGATAACTAGAACTTTCAAATTACTACTGCAAGGAGAATGATAGACTGGATAACTAGAACTTTCAAATTGCTACTGCAAGGAGAATGATAGACTGGATAACTAGAACTTTCAAATTGCTACTGCAAGGAGAATTGTAGACTGGATAACTAGAACTTTCAAATTACTACTGCAAGGAGAATGATAGACTGGATAACTAGAACTTTCAAATTACTACTGCAAGGAGAATGATAGACTGGATAACTAGAACTTTCAAATTACTACTGCAAGGAGAATGATAGACTGGATAACTAGAACTTTCAAATTACTACTGCAAGGAGAATGATAGACTGGATAACTAGAACTTTCAAATTACTACTGCAAGGAGAATGATAGACTGGATAACTAGAACTTTCAAATTACTACTGCAAGGAGAATGAGAGTCTGGATAACTAGAACTTTCAAGACAAGAGGGGCTGATCCAATAATGATACAGTACAAGTCAGGTTTTCTCCAGGATGGAAAAGTGTTGCATTATTAAATGTTCTTCCTGAAACTAAGCGAGATTACCGAGCTATGAGCGTCCTGTGTGTGGCAAGCAACTTCTCCCTCCTGTGTTTCCCAACATCACTGCCTCCAACGCTGAGGCAGATAACGGGACTGTCCTTAAAGTATACATGTGGATGATGGACAATAACAAAGGCGATATAAACAAAATACTGATATCAAATCGAATAAAAACTAGGTATAAATGATTTAAATTAGATAAATTTAGATTTAAAAATTACATAGGTAAGTACCGTTGTTCAGAGTTGTGGATGCGTGGAACAATCTTCCAGGTAGGGTAATAGAGGCTAAGACCTTTGGTACCTTTAAAAAGAGATTAGACAAATATATGAAGGAGAAGGACTGGTTTTGACAACCTGAGGTACCGAAGGTATCTGAGTACCCAAGTTCTGAGAAAGGGTTGGACCAATTCGTGGGTGGGAATGGTTGGTGAGCGAAACGTTGCCACAATAAAATGTGACATTAGTTGCACTTGTGTCCTTTTACTTAACAGTAGGCCTTCTGCAGTGTTCCTTCATTCTTATGTTATGTTCAAGAGATATCGTGGGGTATGTTATGTTCAACAGATATCGTGGGGTATGTTATGTTCAAGAGATATCGTGGGGTATGTTATGTTCAAGAGATATCGTGGGGTATGTTATGTTCAAGAGATATCGTGGGGTATGTTATGTTCAAGAGATATCGTGGGGTATATTATGTTCAAGAGATATCGTGGGGTATGTTATGTTCAAGAGATATCGTGGGGTATGTTATGTTCAAGAGATATCGTGGGGTATGTTATGTTCAAGAGATATCGTGGGGTATGTTATGTTCAAGAGATATCGTGGGGTATATTATGTTCAAGAGATATCGTGGGGTATGTTATGTTCAAGAGATATCGTGGGGTATGTTATGTTCAACAGATATCGTGGGGTATATTATGTTCAAGAGATATCGTGGGGTATGTTATGTTCAAGAGATATCGTGGGGTATGTTATGTTCAACAGGTATCGTGGGTATATTATGTTCAAGAGATATCGTGGGGTATGTTATGTTCAAGAGATATCGTGGGGTATGTTATGTTCAAGAGATATCGTGGGGTATGTTATGTTCAAGAGATATCGTGGAGTATGTTATGTTCAACAGATATCGTGGGGTATGATATGTTCAAGAGATATCGTGGGGTATGTTATGTTCAAGAGATATCGTGGAGTATGTTATGTTCAACAGATATCGTGGGGTATGATATGTTCAAGAGATATCGTGGGGTATGTTATGTTCAAGAGATATCGTGGGGTATGTTATGTTCAAGAGATATCGTGGAGTATGTTATGTTCAACAGATATCGTGGGGTATGATATGTTCAAGAGATATCGTGGGGTATGATATGTTCAAGAGATATCGTGGGGTATGTTATGTTCAAGAGATATCGTGGGGTATGATATGTTCAAGAGATATCGTGGAGTATGTTATGTTCAACAGATATCGTGGGGTATGATATGTTCAACAGATATCGTGGGGTATGTTACGTTCAACAGATATCGTGGGGTATGTTATGTTCAACAGATATCGTGGGGTATGTTATGTTCAACAGATATCGTGGGGTATGTTATGTTCAAGAGATATCGTGGAGTATGTTATGTTCAACAGATATCGTGGGGTATGTTATGTTCAAGAGATATCGTGGGGTATGTTATGTTCAAGAGATATCGTGGAGTATGTTATGTTCAACAGATATCGTGGGGTATGTTATGTTCAACAGATATCGTGGGGTATGTTATGTTCAAGAGATATCGTGGGGTATGATATGTTCAAGAGATATCGTGGGGTATGTTATGTTCAAGAGATATCGTGGGGTATGTTATGTTCAAGAGATATCGTGGGGTATGTTATGTTCAACAGATATCGTGGAGTATCATATGTTCAACAGATATCGTGGAGTATGTTATGTTCAACAGATATCGTGGGGTATGTTATGTTCAAGAGATATCGTGGGGTATGTTACGTTCAACAGATATCGTGGGGTATGTTACGTTCAACAGATATCGTGGGGTTGTGAAATCAACACAACGGCTGTTCTGGGAGGCGTTAATATTGTGAATACGTGTAGAGAAGCCAGCCTATCTGTGTCCGCTCGTCTCTAGGCCCAGCAAAGAGTGAGAAAGCCCTGTGGGTAACGAAGACCCCGTCAACATTCTAAGACCTCATCAGCATTTTAAGACCCCATCAGTATTCTAACACCTCGTAAGCGTTCTAACACCTCGTAAGCATTCTAACACCCTCCCAGTATTCCAAGATCCCATCAGTATGCTAAGATCCCGTCAGCGAAACGTTTTAACAATAAGATACCCAACTGTTGCACATGTGTCTTAATCTTCAACTCAAGTGTTGTACATATGTCTTATTAGGTTACTAATGGTATTGTTTACCGTCGGTAATCTCATACTTGTTTGACACGGCAACACCATGGTGTCCTGGTACAAGGGAAGACTTGTACAAGTGTTCAGGATAACCCACTTCCACTAGTGGGCCACGCTCACCTGTGACTTAACCTCCAGCTGCTTCACCTCCCCTCTACTCCAGTATATAAGGTCTGGCAGCTTGCTTAAGCTTTAGGAATAATGTTAAGAGAGAAGTAAATAATGAAAATCGATGTCAAAGGAATAAAATTAAAAAAAACGAGTAGATCTATAGCCCACTATGATAACATGAACGTAGATAAGTACGTTCATGAAGCAACTTGTGTGAACAGACTGACTGATGTTGTGGTGGCCAGACTTAGGCTTGGTTACAAGTACTGACTGATGTTGTAGTGGCCAGACTTAGGCTTGGTTACAAGTACTGACTGATGTTGTAGTGGCCAGGCTTAGGTTTGGTTACAAGTACTGACTGATGTTGTAGTGGCCAGGCTTAGGCTTGGTTACAAGTACTGACTGATGTTGTAGTGGCCAGACTTAGGCTTGGTTACAAGTACTGACTGATGTTGTAGTGGCCAGACTTAGGCTTGGTTACAAGTACTGACTGATGTTGTAGTGGCCAGGCTTAGGCTTGGTTACAAGTACTGACTGATGTTGTAGTGGCCAGACTTAGGCTTGGTTACAAGTACTGACTGATGTTGTAGTGGCCAGACTTAGGCTTGGTTACAAGTACTGACTGATGTTGTAGTGGCCTGGCTTAGGCTTGGTTACAAGTACTGACTGATGTTGTAGTGGCCAGGCTTAGGCTTGGTTACAAGTACTGACTGATGTTGTAGTGGCCAGACTTAGGCTTGGTTACAAGTACTGACTGATGTTGTAGTGACCAGACTTAGGCTTGGTTACAAGTACTGACTGATGTTGTAGTGGCCAGGCTTAGGCTTGGTTACAAGTACTGACTGATGTTGTAGTGGCCAGACTTAGGCTTGGTTACAAGTACTGACTGATGTTGTAGTGGCCTGGCTTAGGCTTGGTTACAAGTACTGACTGATGTTGTAGTGGCCAGGCTTAGGCTTGGTTACAAGTACTGACTGATGTTGTAGTGGCCAGACTTAGGCTTGGTTACAAGTACTGACTGATGTTGTAGTGACCAGACTTAGGCTTGGTTACAAGTACTGACTGATGTTGTAGTGGCCAGGCTTAGGCTTGGTTACAAGTACTGACTGATGTTGTAGTGGCCAGACTTAGGCTTGGTTACAAGTACTGACTGATGTTGTAGTGGCCAGACTTAGGCTTGATTACAAGTACTGACTGATGTTGTAGTGGCCAGGCTTAGGCTTGGTTACAAGTACTGACTGATGTTGTAGTGGCCAGACTTAGGCTTGGTCACAAGTACTGACTGATGTTGTAGTGGCCAGACTTAGGCTTGGTTACAAGTACTGACTGATGTTGTAGTGGCTAGACTTTGGCTTGGTTACAAGTACTGACTGATGTTGTAGTAGCCAGACTTAGGCTTGGTTACAAGTACTGACTGATGTTGTAGTGGCCAGACTTAGGCTTGGTTACAAGTACTGACTGATGTTGTAGTGGCCAGACTTAGGCTTGGTTACAAGTACTGACTGATGTTGTAGTGGCCTGGCTTAGGCTTGGTTACAAGTACTCACTGATGTTGTAGTGGCCAGGCTTAGGCTTGGTTACAAGTACTGACTGATGTTGTAGTGGCCAGACTAAGGCTTGGTTACAAGTACTGACTGGTGTTGTAGTGGCCAGACTAAGGCTTGGTTACAAGTACTGACTGATGTTGTAGTGGCCTGGCTTAGGCTTGGTTACAAGTACTGATTGATGTTGTAGTGGCTAGACTTAGGCTTGGTTACAAGTACTGACTGATGTTGTAGTGGCCCCGCCTCTTCACTGATCGCTACTGGATCCTCTCTGTCTCTGTTTCCTGAGCTTTGTCATACCTCTTCTTAAAACTATGTATGGTTCCTGCCTCCACTACTTCACTTGCTAGGCTATTCCACTTGCTGACAACTCTATGACTGAAGAAATACTTCCTAACGTCCCTGTGACTCGTCTGAGTCTTCAGCTTCCAGTTGTGACCCCTTGTCCCTGTGTCCCCTCTCTGGAACATCCTATCTCTGTCCACCTTGTCTATTCCCCGCAGTATCTTGTATGTCGTTATCATGTCTCCCCTGACCCTTCTGTCCTCCAGTGTCGTCAGTCCGACATTCCCTTGAGCTCTGGGACTAGCCTTGTTGCAAACCTTTGTACTTTCTCTATGTGTGTGTGTGTGTGTGTGTGTGTGTGTGTGTGTGTGTGTGTGTGTGTGTGTGTGTGTGTGTGTGTGTGTGTGTGTGTGTGTGTGTGTACTCACCTATTTGTGGTTGCAGGGGTGGGGTGACAGCTCCTGGCCCCGCCTCTTCATTGGCCGCTACTAGGTCACTCTTCCTGGTCCATGAGCTTTATCATACCTCTTCTTAAAGCTATGTATGGATCCTGCCTCCACTACATCGCTTCCCAAACTATTCCACTTACTGACTACTCTGTGGCTGAAGAAATACTTCCTAACATCCCTGTGATTCATCTGAGTCTTCAACTTCCAACTCTCTCTCTATCTCTCTGTGCGTGTGTGTGTGTGTGTGTGTGTGTGTGTGTGTGTGTGTGTGTGTGTGTGCGCTCGCGCGCGCGTATCAAGGAACCTTAAGATGGATGGAGAGTAGGATGAACTTGGGTGTCAGGATAGAGTGATGGATGAGGCTAGTGGGATGGCTGCTGAAGGAGAAAGCTTGAAGCTTAGAAGACGTATGGGCGAGGCGGAGGGATAGAAAAAGCTTGAAGCTTGGAAAAAAGCTTGACAGAAATGGAATAACGCATCGGAATGTGATATGTCATATTACTAACTCCGGGTAAAGAAATACTTGTACTTCCTGTACCGGGCCAGGAGCTGTAATGTGAAGCTTATCACTGTCCCAGGAGCTCTAGCACACTTATTACCACCGGACCAGGAGCTCTAGCACACTTATTACCACCGGACCAGGAGCTCTAGCACACTTATTACCACCGGACCAGGAGCTCTAGCACACTTATTACCACCGGACCAGGAGCTCTAGCACACTTATTACCACCGGACCAAGAGCTCTAGCACACTTATTACCGCCGGACCAGGAGCTCTAGCACACTTATTACCACCGGACCAGGAGCTCTAGCACACTTATTACCACCGGACCAGGAGCTCTAGCACACTTATTACCACCGGGCCAGGAGCTCTAGCACACTTATTACCACCGGACCAGGAGCTCTAGCACACTTATTACCACCGGACCAGGAGCTCTAGCACACTTATTACCACCGGACCAGGAGCTCTAGCACACTTATTACCACCGGACCAGAAGCTCTAGCACACTTATTACCACCGGACCAGAAGCTCTAGCACACTTATTACAACCGGACCAGGAGCTCTAGCACACTTAATACCACCGGACCAGAAGCTCTAGCACACTTATTACCACCGGACCAGAAGCTCTAGCACACTTATTACCACCGGACCAGGAGCTCTAGCACACTTATTACCACCGGACCAGGAGCTCTAGCACACTTATTACCACCGGACCAAGAGCTCTAGTCTAACCCATTCAACTGTGTCCAAGTTGTTAAAGGTTATTTGATTCTGGGGTCAAATGATATCCTGTTTGTAGGTACTGAGGAGTCCTGGTCACAGACCGGGCCGCGGGGGCGTTGACCCCCGGAACTCTCTCCAGGTAAACTCCAGGTAAACTCCAGGTAAACTGAAGTGTTCTTTATATGTCTTTGATATACCTTCGAGGGATTTCTAGAGTTTTTCTGCTGCAGCCTGGCCCAGAGCCAGGCTTGTCTGGTTCTTGCCTGGTCACCAGGCTGTTGCTAATGGGGATCAGCTGGCCCACATATCCACAGTCTGGTTGATCTGGTACTTGGTGGAGGTACTCGTCCAGTTACCTCTTGAAGATTTCTACACTCGTCCCAGCAGTGTTCCTGATCTCTTCTGGTAAGATATTGATCAGTCTGTAACCACGAATGTTGATATAATGTTCTCTTATTGTGATCACGAATGTTGATACAATGTTCTCTTATGTGGCCACGAATGTTGATACAATGTTCTCTTATTGTGACCATGGATGTTGATATAATGTTCTCTTATGTGGTCACGAATGTTGATACAATGTTCTCGTATTGTGACGAGGGATGTTGATACAATGTTCTCTTATTGTGACCATGGATGTTGATACAATGTTCTCTTATTGTGACCATGGATGTTGATACAATGTTCTCTTATTGTGACCATGGATGTTGATATAATGTTCTCTTATTGTGACCATGGATGTTGATACAATGTTCTCTTATTGTGACCATGGATGTTGATACAATGTTCTCTTATTGTGACCATGGATGTTGATACAATGTTCTCTTATTGTGACCATGGATGTTGATATAATGTTCTCTTATGTGGTCACGAATGTTGATACAATGTTCTCTTATTGTGACCATGGATGTTGATATAATGTTTTCTTATTGTGACCACGAATGTTGATACAATGTTCTCTTATGTGGCCACGAATGTTGATACAATGTTCTCTTATGTGGCCACGAATGTTGATACAATGTTCTCTTATGTGGCCACGAATGTTGATACAATGTCCTCTTATTGTGGCCACGAATGTTGATACAATGTTCTCTTATTGTGACCATGAATGTTGATACAATGTTCTCTTATTGTGGCCACGAATGTTGATACAATGTTCTCTTATGTGGCCACGAATGTTGATACAATGTTCTCTTATGTGGCCACGAATGTTGATACAATGTTCTCTTATGTGGCCACGAATGTTGATACAATGTTCTCTTATGTGGCCACGAAAGTTGATACAATGTTCTCTTATGTGGCCACGAATGTTGATACAATGTTCTCTTATGTGGCCACGAATGTTGATACAATGTTCTCTTATTGTGACCACGAATGTTGATACAATGTTCTCTTATTGTGACCACGAATGTTGATACAATGTTCTCTTATTGTGACCATGGATGTTGATACAATGTTCTCTTATTGTGACCATGGATGTTGATACAATGTTCTCTTATTGTGACCATGGATGTTGATACAATGTTCGCTACTACCATCCACAGGATGGATATGAGGTACACAATAAACTAGCCACTACCATCCACAGGATGGATATGAGGTACACAATAAACTAGCTACTACCATCCACAGGATGGATATGAGGTACACAATAAACTAGCCACTACCATCCACAGCATGGATATGAGGTACACAATAAACTAGCCACTACCATCCACAGGATGGATATGAGGTACACAATAAACTAGCCACTACCATCCACAGGATGGATATGAGGTACACAATAAACTAGCCACTACCATCCACAGGATGGATATGAGGTACACAATAAACTAGCCACTACCATCCACAGGATGGATATGAGGTACACAATAAACTAGCCACTACCATCCACAGGATGGATATGAGATACACAATAAACTAGCCACTACCATCCACAGGATGGATATGAGGTACACAATAAACTAGCCACTACCATCCACAGGATGGATATGAGGTACACAATAAACTAGCCACTTAGGTTGCAAATTCCAAATTTTGCATTTTCTAGTCAGTGTCCATTACCACTGGAAGAATTTGCTTGGGTTGGAAGGTAGAGACAAATGCAATATAATGGGATCCTTTATTGATCACATTACACCTACACAGTACGCTTTATCAAGTCACAAGCAGATCTATACGTGAGCTTGATAAAGCTTACTGTGAGGGCGAAACGTAGTGAATAAAGGATCCAATTATACTACCGGATTGTGTCTACTTTTCCATCCTGTCCATTTATCTACACCGAGAAATTTGCTTATATGATGATTAAGACACATGTGCAACAGTTGGGTGTCTCCTACACAGCAGACTTCTTCAGTCATATACAGAGGTAGCAGGGGCGTGCTAGCGAAGACGATGTAATCAGTCCATCAGTATCGAAGAAAAAGTTTCTGAGGTGGCAATAGGCGTGATCATATAATCAGTCTATCAACCTTGGAGAAAAAGTTCTTGAGGAGGTCAGTCCCTCACCCTGGAGAATAATGGTTTAATTACCGTTAAGGTGAGGCGGAAGCAGTGACCACTAAAATTTTTACTAACTTCTCATTCCTCAGTTTCACATCGTTCCAGACCAAGAAGCTGAACTCTTCTCCAAGCTGAGGGACTGACCACCTTGTTCCAGACCAAGAAGCTGAATTCTTCTCCAAGCTGAGGGACTGACCACCTTGTTCCAGACCATGAAGCTGAACTCTTCTCCAAGCTGAGGGACTGACCACCTTGTTCCAGACCATGAAGCTGAACTCTTCTCCAAGCTGAGGGACTGACCACCTTGTTCCAGACCATGAAGCTGAACTCTTCTCCAAGCTGAGGGACTGACCACCTTGTTCCAGACCATGAAGCTGAACTCTTCTCCAAGCTGAGGGACTGACCACCTTGTTCCAGACCATGAAGCTGAACTCTTCTCCAAGCTGAGGGACTGACCACCTTGTTCCAGACCATGAAGCTGAACTCTTCTCCAAGCTGAGGGACTGACCACCTTGTTCCAGACCATGAAGCTGAACTCTTCTCCAAGCTGAGGGACTGACCACCTTGTTCCAGACCATGAAGCTGAACTCTTCTCCAAGCTGAGGGACTGACCACCTTGTTCCAGACCATGAAGCTGAACTCTTCTCCAAGCTGAGGGACTGACCACCTTGTTCCAGACCATGAAGCTGAACTCTTCTCCAAGCTGAGGGACTGACCACCTTGTTCCAGACCATGAAGCTGAACTCTTCTCCAAGCTGAGGGACTGACCTCCTCAAAAGCTTTTTCTCCAAGGTTGATGGACTGCTTATACGATCTTTACCTAGCACGCCTACTACCTCTGTATTTGACCGAAGAAGTCTACTGTGTAGGCGAAACATTCTATAATGAAGATACCCAACTCTTGCACATGTGTCTTAATAATCAAATTGTTACTAGTATATTCTCAACAAACTTCGCTTACACATTTTGTGCAGTTTTCTGCCTTCTACTGAGGTGTAATTTCTCAGACAGCAGCGTCACTCACGGAAGTGCGTCCACGGTAATAACTCCAGTTCTCATCTGCGCAGTGAGTTAGCAAGAGATCTCATCTCCCCTCCCCCAGCATCCACTAACTCTCCAGTGATAAAAAAAATATATATAATTGCCTACCACGTCATACATTTTCTTAAAATCATTCTGGCACCACCAGCTGACTCGTGAAATCGTAATAACACTATTGCAAACAGATCAAGGATCGGGTAGGGTTTGAACTCATGGCGAGTGAGGTGTAAAGCTTACAGGTCCATCTGGGCCTGACTGCAGCTGTAGGAAAACTCTCGAAACCCATCAAATGTATATTAAAGGGAAGATATGATTATTTTGTATCACCCGTAAATGATGATACGCAGAGGCGTCTTAGGAATTGTTTGCCATGGGTTCAATCCCCACCCGTTCCGTGGTTTGATGATAAGTAACTGTAGTGAGTGTTTTCATGTCTACTATGAGGATAAGAAACAGTAGAGGCTCCAAGACAGTGCCTTGGGGTATTTCGCTAATATATTTTTATTTGTTTACAAGTACTCTTTAAGCTCTGTCAGAGAGTTAAATATCTATTTATCTACTTCCCCCACTATAACTATCACCTTCATTATATATGCAATCACTCCATGCCTGCATCAAATGTTATTACAAAATCCATATATACAAGTGGGAGGTTTTGTGTGCGAGGGGCTTGGACTTCCAGCAGGCATGCGTGAGCGTGTTTGATAGGAGTGAATGGAGACAAATGGTTTTTAATACTTGACGTGCTGTTGGAGTGTGAGCAAAGTAACATTTATGAAGGGGTTCAGGGAAACCGGCAGGCCGGACTTGAGTCCTGGAGATGGGAAGTACAGTGCCTGCACTCTGAAGGAGGGATGTTAATGGTGCAGTTTAAAAACTGTAGTGTAAAGCACCCTTCTGGCAAGACAGTGATGGAGTGAATGATGGTGAAAGTTTTTCTTTTTCGGGTCACCCTGCCTTGGTGGGCCACCCTGCCTTGGTGGCCACCCTGCCTTGGTGGGCCACCCTGCCTTGGTGGACCACCCTGCCTTGGTGGGCCACCCTGCCTTGGTGGACCACCCTGCCTTGGTGGGAATCGGCCAGTGTGTTAATAATAAAAAAAAAAACATCTGGGATTTGGCTATCTTCCAGTGCCTCCACTATTCTATCATGGTCGTTTAGTAGTTGTACCAGAATCATCTTACTCTAAATCCATGTTGGTTTCGGTTGTTCAGGCTGTGATTACCTGGAGAGTTTACCTGGAGAGAGTTCCGGGGGTCAACGCCCCCGCGGCCCGGTCTGTGACCAGGCCTCCTTAGGTCAGTGTCCCAGGATGCGACCCACACCAGTCGACTAACACCCAGGTACCCATTTTACTGATGGGGAACATAGACAACAGGTGGAAAGAAACACGTCCAATGTTTCTACTCTGGCTGGGAATCGAACCCAGACCCTCACCGTGTGAAGCCAGAGCGTTAACCACCATAAATTTTGTAATGTGTCGTCCCATCACTTTTTCAAATATTTATAATATGGGATGTTAGAGTTACTGATCTATAAGTTTTTGCCAGAGCTCTACTACCTCTCTCATACAAAGGGCAAAGTCTGGAGTTTTATTAAGGTCTCTGGTATTTCACGTAGGTTCAAGGTCTTCCTTCAAAGAATACTGAGTGCTCATGTTAGCGGTATTTTCCACATCATAATAAAGTCCACGAATCTGGTGTAAGTGCAACTATCGTAAGGGTTCTTAAATGGAGATATCGTAGGTTGAAGGTAGACACAATTGTTGGATGGTAACTATATATTGTCAGTCTGAGATGGTGAGGGATGGAGCCCAGCTGCCTTGCCTGTCTGCTGAATGGTCTGCCGCCGAGTGAGGCCGGGGCAGAGGTACGAGCCTCCACATGTGCATCCCGTGACGTCACACAAAGCCACAGGCCTACAAGGATTCTCGTATCTAAAGCACATGGATGATACTACTATGCTATGCTATATAATACAGGGAATACAGGGATCAGCAACTATGCTGACACAACTTGAATATTAAAATGGTATAAAATACCGACAGCTATTTGTTCCAGACTATGGAACAATGCTCTTCTCCAGACTGAGGGACTGACCACCTCAAAACTCCATATTTGTTCTAGACTATGGAACAATACTCTTCTCCAGACTGAGGGACTGACCACCTCAAAATTCCATATTGTTACAGACTATGGAACAATACTCTTCTCCAGACTGAGGGACTGACGACCTCAAAACTCCATATTGTTCCAGACTGTGGAACAATGCTCTTCTCCAGACTGAGGGACTGCCCACCTCAAAACTCCATATTGTTCCAGACTATGGAACAATACTCTTCTCCAGACTGAGGGACTAACCACCTCAAAACTCCATATTGTTCCAGACTATGGAACAATACTCTTCTCCAGACTGAGGGACTGACCACCTCAAAACTCCATATTGTTCCAGACTATGGAACAATACTCTTCTCCAGACTGAGGGACTGACCACCTCAAAACTCCATATTGTTCCAGACTATGGAACAATACTCTTCTCCAGACTGAGGGACTGACCACATCAAAACTCCATATTGTTCCAGACTATGGAACAATACTCTTCTCCAGACTGAGGGACTGACCACCTCAAAACTCCATATTGTTCCAGACTATGGAACAATACTCTTCTCCAGACTGAGGGACTGACCACCTCAAAACTCCATATTGTTCCAGACTATGGAACAATACTCTTCTCCAGACTGAGGGACTGACCACCTCAAAACTCCATATTGTTCCAGACTATGGAACAATACTCTTCTCCAGACTGAGGGACTGACCACCTCAAACTTTAAGGGTGATGGACTGATTACATCGTCTTCAAGTCTCTTCTGCTTCTATCAACTTTTCTGTACTCGACTGAAGAAGCCTACTGTGTAGGCGAAACGTTTCGAAATAAAGATACCTAACTGTTACATATGTGTCTTACCTAACAACAAACTTAAATCTTACACAAGTATCTCATATATCAGCCGTGAATTTTTCCTATCTGTTGCATCAATTCCCCAGTAGTGGCTGACGTAATTTACATACGAGGATAATTACCAGATTCCTGTCACCCACTTTTAATACCCAGTATTTCTAATGTAACATTTGTTAATGTCAACAGTTCCGTAGAAATGACGTTATAATTATAACCATAATTTGTAAAGGGGTGGAGGGGTAAGCCAGTGGAAGGCCTCGGTCATATGACCAAAAGCTCCAGCTGCGGGATATCATATCAAAACTTACGTAACATAACGTATTGTATACCATTCTTGTGATGAATGGTTTGAAAAACCGACAAGTTGAAGATTGAGACACTTATGCAGCATATGGGAATCTTTATTCAGGAAACGTTTCGCCACACAGTGGCTTCATCAGTCCAATACAAAGAAGGCGTAAGGAGAGGAGGAGAATGAGGTAATCAGTCCCTCAACCTGGAGTCGATGTGTTCAGTCCATCAATCCATCCACATTCTACAAGATTGATGGACTGAACACATCGACTCCAGGTTGAGGGACTGATTACCTCATTCTTCTCCTCTCCTTACGCCTTCCTCTTTGTATTGGACTGATGAAACCACTGTGTGGCGAAACGTTTCCTGAATAAAGATTCCCATATGCTGCATAAGTGTCTCATTCTCCACCATTCTAGTACAACTTGTCAGACACTTCAACGTCATGGTATCTTGGTTCAGAGGACATCTACGTGACCATTACGGCTACTACAACTAATTCTATAACTAACCCATCCCTCTGGTAGGACCTACTTCCCCTGGGGAATCCCACCTACCAGCGACTATGCCGTCGTCTGCTACCCGTCCCTATCCACCTGACGTTAGTATATAAGCGCCAACCACCTTACCTGAGCTCCAGAATCTCTACAACTACGGTGCTCTTCACACCAACTCCAGTACTGAGGGACTGATTACCTCACTTTTGTATATAGTTCTACTGTCTTCAAATTATGTCCTGGAATTTGTACTGATAAAGCCACTGGAGGGCGAAACGTCTACAATAAAGATATCCAGATGTTGCACATGTGTCTATCACAGAGCTCTACAGCTATAAAAATATTGAGAAATATAATGGTATAAAATGTTGATAAGAAACATATGAAACAGTTAGCTATCTTTATTCCGAAACGTTTCGCCTACACAGTAGGCTTCTTCGGTGCAATACAGAGGAGGCAGCAGAAGCAGTGAAGATGAAAAGACAATGTAAGCAGTCCACCACCCTGACTTAATTTTGAGGTGGTCAGTCCCTCTCCAAGATAAGGGACTGACCACCTCAAAACTACGTTTTTGAGAAAGATGGATCGATTATATTGTCTTTACATCTCTGCTGCCTCCTTTGTATTCGACTGAAGAAGGCTACTGAGTAGACGAAACGTTTCACAAGTGTCTCATAATACTGTCTGCTGTCTCTACCTGGAGTTTACCTGGAGAGAGTTCCGGGGGTCAACGCCCCCGCGGCCCGGTCTGTGACCAGGCCTCCTGGTGGATCAGAGCCTGATCAACCAGGCTGTTCTGCTGGCTGCACACAAACCAACGTACGAGCCACAGCCCGGCTGGTCAGGAACTGACTTTAGGTGCTTGTCCAGTGCCAGCTTGAAGACTGCCAGGGGTCTGTTGGTAATCCCCCTTATGTATGCTGGGAGGCAGTTGAACAGTCTCGGGCCCCTGACACTTATTGTATGGTCTCTTAACGTGCTAGTGACACCCCTGCTTTTCATTGGGGGGATGTTGCATCGTCTGCCAAGTCTTTTGCTTTCGTAGTGGGTGATTTTCGTGTGCAAGTTCGGTACTAGTCCCTCTAGGATTTTCCAGGTGTATATAATCATGTATCTCTCTCGCCTGCGTTCCAGGGAATACAGGTTTAGAAACCTCAAGCGCTCCCAGTAATTGAGGTGTTTTATCTCCGTTATGCGCGCCGTGAAAGTTCTCTGTACATTTTCTAGGTCACTATCTCAACGTTTCTGTAAATTTTTCAGCGTAGCTTCTGTAAGAAACCCACAGCTATATCTAACTTTGTTAAGTTCATATTTAATTTTGTTTGATAGGTTATTTTATGTTAGGTTACGTAAACTTAGGTTAGGTTAGGTTAGGTTAGGTTAGGTTAAGTTAGGTTAGGTTAGGTTAGGTTAGGTTAGGTTAGGTTAGATTAGGCTAGGTTAGGTTAGGTTAGGTTAGGTTAGGTTAGGTTAGGTTAGGTTAGGTTAGATTAGGCTAGGTTAGGTTAGGTTAGGTTAGGTTAGATTAGGTTAGATTAGGCTAGGTTAGGTTATGTTAGGTTAGGTTAGGTTAGGTTAGGTTAGGTAAGGTAAGGTAAGGTTAGGTTAGGTTAGGTTAGGTAAGGTAAGGTTAGGTTAGGTTAGATTAGGTTAGATTAGGCTAGGTTAGGTTAGGTTAGGGTAGGTTAGGTTAGGTAAGGTAAGGTAAGGTTAGGTTAGGTTAGGTTAGGTAAGGTAAGGTTAGGTTAAGTTAGGTTAGGTTAGGTTAGGTTAGGTTAGGTTAGGTAAGGTAAGGTAAGGTTAGGTTAGGTAAGGTTAGGTTAGGTTAGGTTAGGTTAGGTAAGACACATATGCAACAGTTAGGTATCTTTATTTCTAAACGTTTCGCCTACACAGTAGGCTTCTTCAGTCGAGTACAGAAAAGTTGATAGAAGCAGAAGATACTTGAAGACGATGTAATCAGTCCATCACCCTTAAAGTTTTGAGGTGGTCAGTCCCTCAGTCTGGAGAAGAGTATTGTTCCATAGTCTGGAACAATATGGAGTTGAAGTGACAGGATGGAGCCTTATATACCGCCAGGAGGTGAGACGTAGGTCACTAGTAGAGGTAAGAATGTTGTCGTTGGGAGGTCAGGTCCCTCTCAAATCCAGCCATTCTCACTAGTAGAGGTTGTCGAAGTTGATTTCAGGTGTGTACCAAGATACCCTTGTGTTGCAGTGTCTGACAGAGTGAACATTAAAATGGTATAAAATACCGACAGGATTTGAGAGGGACCTCAGTGTTGTTAGGTGGTCAGTCCCTCAGTGTTGTTAGGTGGTCAGTCCCTCAGTGTTGTTAGGTGGTCAGTCCCTCAGTGTTGTTAGGTGGTCAGTCCCTCAGTGTTGTTAGGTGATCAGTCCCTCAGTGTTGTTAGGTGATCAGTCCCTCAGTGCCGTTAGGTGGTCAGTCCCTCAGTGTTGTTAGGTGGTCAGTCCCACAGTGTTGTTAGGTGGTCAGTCCCTCAGTGTTGTTAGGTGGTCAGTCCCTCAGTGTTGTTAGGTGGTCAGTCCCTCAGTGTTGTTAGGTGGTCAGTCCCTCAGTGTTGTTAGGTGGTCAGTCCCTCAGTGCCGTTAGGTGGTCAGTCCCTCAGTGTTGTTAGGTGGTCAGTCCCTCAGTGTTGTTAGGTGGTCAGTCCCTCAGTGTTGTTAGGGGGCCAGTTCCTCAGTGCTGTTAGGTGGTCAGTCCCTCAGTGTTGTTAGGTGGTCAGTCCCTCAGTGTTGTTAGTGGTCAGTCCCTCAGTGTTGTTAGGTGGTCAGTCCCTCAGTGTTGTTAGGTGGTCAGTCCCTCAGTGTTGTTAGGTGGTCAGTCCCTCAGTGCTGTTAGGTGGTCAGTCTCTCAGTGTTGTTAGGCGGTCAGTCACTCAGTGTTGTTAGTGGTCAGTCCCTCAGTGTTGTTAGGTGGTCAGTCCCTCAGTGTTGTTAGGTGGTCAGTCCCTCAGTGTTGTTAGGTGGTTAGTCCCTCAGTGTTGTTAGGTGGTCAGTCCCTCAGTGTTGTTAGGTGGTCAGCCCCTCAGTGTTGTTAGGTGGTCAGCCCCTCAGTGTTGTTAGGTGGTCAGTCCCTCAGTGTTGTTAGTGGTCAGTCCCTCAGTCTTAATAGGTGGGTGCCTTGATGCCTATGATGGGCTCGTGATCCAAGGAACTAGAGCTACCCTCTGCTTCCTTAGAATCAAGGAAATGGGAAGCAGCTTCAATTCCTTGGATTAAGAGCCTTTAATGTTCCTGAAGGTCACCTCGAGTGCAGTACTGGCTTAAAACAATATGGACATTGAACCAGCTGTTCAGGGGTGTTAAGGTGTGAAGCAAAGTGGGCCACGATGAACCAGCTGCTCAGGGGGCAGTGACAGGTGGTTACAGATGGACCCAGCAACTGGTGTGGCGTCGCCAGGAAGGTAGAAGCTAGTTCACTTGGATAATGGTAGTTGTTTATATAGAGATAGGATACCAAGTAGTGGTAGTAATAGTGGTAGTAATAGTGGTAGTGGTGGTAGTAATAGTGGTAGTAGTAGTAGTAGTAGTGGTAGTAATAGTGGTGGTGGTGGTAGTGGTGGTAGTAATAGTGGTAGTAGTAGTAGTAGTAGTGGTAGTAATAGTGGTGGTGGTGGTAGTGGTGGTAGTAATAGTGGTAGTAGTAGTAGTAGTAGTGGTAGTAATAGTGGTGGTGGTGGTAGTAGTGGTAGTAATAGTGGTAGTAGTAGTAGTAGTAGTGGTAGTAATAGTGGTGGTGGTGGTAGTAATAGTGGTAGTGGTGGTAGTAGTGGTAGTAATAGTGGTAGTGGTGGTAGTAATAGTGGTAGTGGTGGTAGTAGTGGTAGTAATAGTGGTAGTGGTGGTAGTAATAGTGGTAGTAGTAGTAGTAGTAGTGGTAGTAATAGTGGTGGTGGTGGTAGTAATAGTGGTAGTGGTGGTAGTAGTGGTAGTAATAGTGGTAGTGGTGGTAGTAATAGTGGTAGTGGTGGTAGTAGTGGTAGTAATAGTGGTAGTAGTAGTAGTAGTAGTGGTAGTAATAGTGGTGGTGGTGGTAGTAGTGGTAGTAATAGTGGTAGTAGTAGTAGTAGTAGTGGTAGTAATAGTGGTGGTGGTGGTAGTAGTGGTAGTAATAGTGGTAGTAGTAGTAGTAGTGGTAGTGGTAGTGATAGTGGTTGTGGTGGTAGTAGTGGTAGTAATAGTGGTAGTAGTAGTAGTAGTGGTAGTGGTAGTGATAGTGGTTGTGGTGGTAGTAGTGGTAGTAATAGTGGTAGCAGTAGTAGTAGTGGTAGTGGTAGTAACAGAAGCTGTGGTGGTAGTAGTGGTAGTAACACAAGCTGTGGTGGTAGTAGTGGTAGTAGTAACAGAAGCTGTGGTGGTAGTAGTGGTAGTAACACAAGCTGTGGTGGTAGTAGTAGTAGTAGTGGTAGTGGTAGTAATAGTGGTGGTGGTGGTAGTAGTGGTAGTAATAGTGGTAGTAGTAGTAGTAGTAATGGTAGTAATAGTGGTGGTGGTGGTAGTAGTGGTAGTAATAGTGGTAGTAGTAGTAGTAGTAGTGGTAGTGGTAGTAATAGTGGTGGTGGTGGTAGTAGTGGTAGTAATAGTGGTAGTAGTAGTAGTAGTAGTGGTAGTAATAGTGGTGGTGGTGGTAGTAGTGGTAGTAATAGTGGTAGTAGTAGTAGTAGTAGTGGTAGTGGTAGTAATAGTGGTGGTGGTGGTAGTAGTGGTAGTAATAGTGGTAGTAGTAGTAGTAGTAGTGGTAGTAATAGTGGTGGTGGTGGTAGTAGTGGTAGTAATAGTGGTAGTAGTAGTAGTAGTAGTAATCGTAGTAATAAGAGTATCTGTAGACACAGAAAAATGCTTGGAATATTACCCCTGCAAGGTTATTATCCCAGGATATTCCAAGATCGCCAAGCAGCCTTATTTGTATTATGAGGGAATGTCTTCAGGTCTTCTTGATCAGATCTTAATCCAGGAAGCCTGGTCTGAGACCGGGCCGCGGAGACGCTGTCCCTCGTCAACACCAACAGTCCTCCAAGTATTTAGGTTCCCGAAGATTCAAGGTACCTAGCTACCTCTTGTACGTATCGCCTCACCCTGGAATCGAATTCATGTCCATTCCGTTTTGAACCGGATGCAGGAAGGGTATAATAAACATATTTATTCGTAAACTGTAAATATGTGAGAGGCATAAGTCACATTTAACAAGGACAGTGTCTTCCACAGTCGAGAATGTTATCATGGACAAAAATAATCTTGAGAGGTGGCGGTTGTGCCTGCAGTTGATGACTGCTGGGAGGAGAGGGGAAAGGAGGGGAAGGTAGGGAGGGGAAGAAAGGAGGGGAAGGTAGGGAGGGGAAGGTAGGGAGGGGAAGTGTGTCTCCACCGACCTTGAGTTTCGCTGCAAGTATGTAAGTGCTTGTCCAGAAGTATAAACATTGGTGCGGTTGTCACATGCGCCTTTGCTCTCTGCCTCTCAGCGCCTAGGGCGGCAGATGCCTACCCAATCATAACAATAATAATAATAATTATTATTATTTCTACATGTACAAGGTATACAAGTACATGTACAAGGTATACAAGTACATGTACAAGGTATACAAGTACATGTACAAGGTATACAAGTACATGTACAAGGTATACCAGTACATGTACAAGGTATACAAGTACATGTACAAGGTATACCAGTACATGTACAAGGTATACAAGTACATGTACAAGGTATACAAGTACATGTACAAGGTATACAAGTACATGTACAAGGTATACAAGTACATGTACAAGGTATACAAGTACATGTACAAGGTATACAAGTACATGTACAAGGTATACAAGTACATGTACAAGGTATACAAGTACATGTACAAGGTACAAGGTATACCAGTACATGTACAAGGTATACAAGTACATGTACATGGTATACCATACATGTACATGGTATACAAGTACATGTACAAGGTATACAAGTACATGTACAAGGTATACAAGTACATGTACAAGGTATACAAGTACATGTACAAGGTATACAAGTACATGTACAAGGTATACAAGTACATATACAAGGTATACAAGTACATGTACAAGGTATACCAGTACATGTACAAGGTATACAAGTACATGTACAAGGTATACCAGTACATGTACAAGGTATACAAGTACATGTACAAGGTATACCAGTACATGTACAAGGTATACAAGTACATGTACAAGATATACAAGTACATGTACAAGGTATACAAGTACATGTACAAGGTATACAAGTACATGTACAAGGTATACAAGTACATGTACAAGGTATACCAGTACATGTACAAGGTATACCAGTACATGTACAAGGTATACAAGTACATGTACAAGGTATACAAGTACATGTACAAGGTATACCAGTACATGTACAAGGTATACAAGTACATGTACAAGGTATACAAGTACATATACAAGGTATACAAGTACATGTACAAGGTATACAAGTACATGTACAAGGTATACCAGTACATGTACAAGGTATACAGACCATAGCTGACATCAATGACATACTTCTATATAGAAAGTCCCTTGTTATGCTGAGCATTTCCCGGAAATTAGGTCAGTTTTGTCCCATACCAATCGACGGACACCTAGGTACATATTTTATTAAAAGGTGAACAGAGACAACAGGTATCTTAAAGGCAACACAGAAGGCATCTCAAGGAATGTTCACCCATACCAAGGATCGAACCAGGGTCCTCAGTGTGCGAACTGTGCGCTAGCAATCGAGGTACGGGAGTGTAAGTTTATTTAGGTACAGGTACACCTAAGTACAATTAACATACATAGTAAGATATGTGTAAATTACCTAAGATAACTACAAAAAGAGTCTGTGTGTCT
This sequence comes from Cherax quadricarinatus, assembly GCF_038502225.1. Lineage (NCBI taxonomy): Eukaryota > Metazoa > Arthropoda > Malacostraca > Decapoda > Parastacidae > Cherax > Cherax quadricarinatus. The sequence goes on from NC_091391.1 coordinate 3,179,238, forward strand.
AATTCCATTTGAGTCCTTGTAATATCTAATTATTACTGCACTATCTCCGGGTTGATATCTCCACTGATGCCACTGATGTGGCAACGTAGTGACGTGTGTGCACTCAGAGAATGAGTGGAGCTGCCCAATACTGTATTGTGGAATGTTCACTCTGGGTGAGTGCTACTGTCCAGTACTGTATTGTAGAATGTTCACTCTGGATAAGTGCTACTGTCCAGTACTGTATTGTAGAATGTTCACTCTGGATAAGTGCTACTGTCCAGTACTGTATTGTAGAATGTTCACTCTGGATAAGTGCTACTGCCCAATACTGTATTGTGGAATGTTCACTCTGGGTGAGTGCTACTGTCCAGTACTGTATTGTAGAATGTTCACTCTGGATAAGTGCTACTGCCCAATACTGTATTGTGGAATGTTCACTCTGGGTGAGTGCTACTGTCCAGTACTGTATTGTAGAATGTTCACTCTGGATAAGTGCTACTGTCCAGTACTGTATTGTAGAATGTTCACTCTGGATAAGTGCTACTGCCCAGTACTGTATTGTAGAATGTTCACTCTGGATAAGTGCTACTGTCCAGTACTGTATTGTAGAATATTCACTCTGGATAAGTGCTACTGCCCAGTACTGTATTGTAGAATGTTCACTCTGGGTGAGTGCTACTGCCCAGTACTGTATTGTAGAATGTTCACTCTGGGTGAGTGCTACTGTCCAGTACTGTATTGTAGAATATTCACTCTGGATAAGTGCTACTGTCCAGTACTGTATTGTAGAATGTTCACTCTGGATAAGTGCTACTGCCCAGTACTGTATTGTAGAATGTTCACTCTGGATAAGTGCTACTGCCCAGTACTGTATTGTAGAATGTTCACTCTGGATAAGTGCTACTGCCCAGTACTGTATTGTAGAATGTTCACTCTGGATAAGTGCTACTGTCCAGTACTGTATTGTAGAATGTTCACTCTGGGTGAGTGCTACTGCCCAGTACTGTATTGTAGAATGTTCACTCTGGGTGAGTGCTACTGTCCAGTACTGTATTGTAGAATATTCACTCTGGATAAGTGCTACTGTCCAGTACTGTATTGTAGAATATTCACTCTGGATAAGTGCTACTGTCCAGTACTGTATTGTAGAATATTCACTCTGGATAAGTGCTACTGTCCAGTACTGTATTGTAGAATATTCACTCTGGATAAGTGCTACTGTCCAGTACTGTACTGCAGAATATTCACTCTGGATTGACTGCTACTGCCCTGTATGGTACAATATTCAGTGAAAGGGCGAAACGTGTGAGAAACTGCCTTGCAGGAAGTGATATCCTAGGAGAAACGTCAGTGTGCGAGGTATACCAGTGTTGGGTCAAGGGTGGCCACAGGATCTGAGGATTATGAGAAATATGAGGATCCCATCCCTGGGTGAGTCAAGCTCGTATTGATATGTGGGGAATCGATCATTACGTTCCAGGAAGCAACTAGCTGGGTGTGGCTCACACACGGAAGATCAGGTCACCGCCAGGGTGTGGCTGGGTTACACAGGATCAGGTCACTCGCCAGTGGTGTGGCTGGGTTACACAGGATCAGGTCACTCGCCAGTGGTGTGGCTGGGTTACACAGGATCAGGTCACTCGCCGGTGGTGTGGCTGGGTTACACAGGATCAGGTCACTCGCCAGTGGTGTGGCTGGGTTACACAGGATCAGGCCATCGTCAGGGTGTGGCTGGGTTACACAGGATCAGGTCACTCGCCGGTGGTGTGGCTGGGTTACACAGGATCAGGTCACTCGCCAGTGGCGTGGCTGGGACACACAGGATCAGGCCATCGTCAGGGCGTGGCTGGGTCACACATGATCAGGTCACTCGCCAGTGGTGTGGCTGGGTTACACAGGATCAGGTCACTCGCCAGTGGCGTGGCTGGGACACACAGGATCAGGCCATCGTCAGGGTGTGGCTGGGTCACACATGATCAGGTCACTCGCCAGTGGTGTGGCTGGGTTACACAGGATCAGGTCACTCGCCAGTGGCGTGGCTGGGACACACAGGATCAGGCCATCGTCAGGGTGTGGCTGGGTCACACATGATCAGGTCACTCGCCAGTGGTGTGGCTGGGTTACACAGGATCAGGTCACTCGCCAGTGGCGTGGCTGGGACACACAGGATCAGGCTATCGTCAGGGTGTGGCTGGGTCACACATGATCAGGTCACTCGCCAGTGGTGTGGCTGGGTTACACAGGATCAGGTCACTCGCCAGTGGTGTGGCTGAGTCACACAGGATCAGGTCACTCTCCAGTGGTGTAGCTGAGTCACAGGATCAGGTCACTCGCCAGTGGCGTGGCTGGGACACACAGGATCAGGCCATCGTCAGGGTGTGGCTGGGTCACACATGATCAGGTCACTCGCCAGTGGTGTGGCTGGGTTACACAGGATCAGGTCACTCGCCAGTGGCGTGGCTGGGACACACAGGATCAGGCTATCGTCAGGGTGTGGCTGGGTCACACATGATCAGGTCACTCGCCAGTGGTGTGGCTGGGACACACAGGATCAGGTCACTCGCCAGTGGTGTGGCTGAGTCACACAGGATCAGGTCACTCTCCAGTGGTGTAGCTGAGTCACACAGGATCAGGTCACTCGCCAGTGGCGTGGCTGGGACACACAGGATCAGGCCATCGTCAGGGTGTGGCTGGGTCACACATGATCAGGTCACTCGCCAGTGGTGTGGCTGGGACACACAGGATCAGGTCACTCGCCAGTGGCGTGGTTGGGACACACAGGATCAGGCTATCGTCAGGGTGTGGCTGGGTCACACATGATCAGGTCACTCGCCAGTGGTGTGGCTGGGACACACAGGATCAGGTCACTCTCCAGTGGTGTGGCTGGGTTACACAGGATCAGGTCACTCTCCAGTGGTGTAGCTGAGTCACACAGGATCAGGTCACTCTCCAGTGGTGTAGCTGAGTCACACAGGATCAAGTCACTCGCCAGTGGTGTAGCCGAGTCACACAGGATCAGGTCACTCTCCAGTGGTGTAGCTGAGTCACACAGGATCAGGTCACTCTCCAGTGGTGTAGCTGAGTCACACAGGATCAGGTCACTCTCCAGTGGTGTAGCTGAGTCACACAGGATCAGGTCACTCTCCAGTGGTGTAGCTGAGTCACACAGGATCAGGTCACTCTCCAGTGGTGTAGCTGAGTCACACAGGATCAGGTCACTCGCCAGTGGTGTGGCTGGGTCACACAGGATCAGGTCACTCTCCAGTGGTGTAGCTGAGTCACACAGGATCAGGTCACTCGCCAGTGGTGTAGCTGAGTCACACAGGATCAGGTCACTCGCCAGTGGTGTGGCTGAGTCACACAGGATCAGGTCACCCTCCAGTGGTGTGGCTGAGTCACACAGGACCAGGTCACTCTCCAGTGGTGTAGCTGAGTCACACAGGATCAGGTCACTCGCCAGTGGCGTGGCTGGGACACACAGGATCAGGCCATCGTCAGGGTGTGGCTGGGTCACACATGATCAGGTCACTCGCCAGTGGTGTGGCTGCGACACACAGGATCAGGTCACTCGCCAGTGGCGTGGCTGGGACACACAGGATCAGGCCATCGTCAGGGTGTGGCTGCGACACACAGGATCAGGTCACTCTCCAGTGGTGTAGCTGAGTCACACAGAATCAGGTCACTCGCCAGTGGTGTAGCTGAGTCACACAGGATCAGGTCACTCTCCAGTGGTGTAGCTGAATAACACAGGATCAGGTCACTCTCCAGTGGTGTGGCTGGGTCACACACGACTAGGTCAGAGCATAAGACCTAACAGAGGACCAGATCACAGTCAACCCAAAACAGGATCGATCTGGGACCAAATTAACATACACACACTATATATAAAATGTACAGAATGTATACAAGAGAAGGGGTTACTAGCCCCATGCTCCCGGCATTTTAGTCGCCTCTTACAACACGCACGGCTTACGGAGGAAGAATTCTGTTCCACTTCCCCATGGAGATAAGAGGAAATAAACAAGAACAAGAACTAGTAAGAAAATAGAGGAAACTCAGAGGTGTGTGTATATATATGCTTGTACATGTATGTGTAGTGTGATCTAAGTGTAAGTAGAAGTAGCAAGATGTACCTGAAATCTTGCATGTTTATGAGACAGAAAAAAGACGCCAGCAATCCTACCATCATGTAAAACACTTGGCAGGACGGTAGTACCTCCCTGGGTGGTTGTTGTCTACCAACCTACTACCACAGGACGGTAGTACCTCCCTGGGTGGTTGCTGTCTACCAACCTGCTACCACAGGACGGTAGTACCTCCCTGGGTGGTTGCTGTCTACCAACCTGCTACCACAGGACGGTAGTACCTCCCTGTGTGGTTGCTGTCTACCACACCTCCGTATGCCCTCGAATGGCGGCCCAACAGCTAGCTGTGTGCTGGCTGCGCCATTCTTGTAGGGTTGGGTGGTCCTGTGGTTCTCGCTTACCATGAGGCAGGCCAGTACAACATGGGTTCGAATCCTTGGCTAGCGCAGTGTTGTTATTGATGAATACCGCTCGTTCGTTGTTGCAATAATATATATATATATATATATATATATATATATATATATATATATATATATATATATATATATATATATATATATATATATATATATATATATATATATATATATATATATATATATAAGGAATTCGCAAGAACAGGCGAAATATACACAAACACTGATCTCTGGCTGAAGGAGACTCGAACCTACAAACCTTGGAACAAGGTACGCAGTGCTTTACCAATCTACCCACACTGGACCAATACCTTGGCTGCCTTGGAACAAAGTCTAGCAAGGGCTTTCGTGACTACTCACATTTCGTGAGTAGTCACGAAAGCGCTTGGAATTTCTCTATTCTTTCACAGTGGTTGTTTTGCATATTCTGATATCATCTGTTTACTGTGATCTTATTGCATATATATTGTCATGTAGGGGATGTATTGACACGTAAAGCATAAGTGGGGAATATGTGAGTAATCTGGAGGGAGTAGTGATTAGCGAGTGATTAGCGGGGAGCGGTAATGTGACAGGCAGGTAATGTGACAGGTAGGTAATGTGACAGACAGGTAATGTGACAGGTAGGTAATGTGACAGACAGGTAATGTGACAGGTAGGTAATGTGACAGACAGGTAATGTGACAGGTAGGTAATGTGACAGACAGGTAATGTGACAGGTAGGTAATGTGACAGACAGGTAATGTGACATGTAGGTAATGTGACAGGTAGGTAATGTGACAGGTAGGTAATGTGACAGGTAGGTAATGTGACAGGTAGGTAATGTGACAGGTAGGTAATGTGACAGGTAGGTAATGTGACAGGTAGGTAATGTAACAGGTAGGTAATGTAACAGGTAGGCAATGTGACATGTAGGTAATGTGACATGTAGGTAATGTGACAGGTAGGTAATGTGACAGGTAGGTAATGTGACAGGTAGGTAATGTGACAGGTAGGTAATGTGACAGGTAGGTAATGTAACAGGTAGGTAATGTAACAGGTAGGTAATGTGACAGGTAGGTAATGTGACAGGTAGGTAATGTGACAGGTAGGTAATGTGACAGGTAGGTAATGTGACAGGTAGGTAATGTGACAGGTAGGTAATGTGACACTCAGGTAATGTGACAGGTAGGTAATGTGACAGGTAGGTAATGTGACAGGTAGGTAATGTGACAGGTAGGTAATGTGACAGGTAGGTAATGTGACAGGTAGGTAATGTGACACTCAGGTAATGTGACAGGTAGGTAATGTGACAGGTAGGTAATGTGACAGGTAGGTAATGTAACAGGTAGGTAATGTAACAGGTAGGTAATGTGACAGGTAGGTAATGTAACAGGTAGGTAATGTAACAGGTAGGTAATGTAACAGGTAGGTAATGTTACAGGTAGGTAATGTGACAGGTAGGTAATGTGACAGGTAGGTAATATGACAGGTAGATAATGTGACAGGTAGATAATGTGACAGGTAGGTAATGTGACAGGTAGGTAATATGACAGGTAGATAATGTGACAGGTAGATAATGTGACAGGTAGGTAATGTGACAGGTAGGTAATATGACAGGTAGATAATGTGACAGGTAGATAATGTGACAGGTAGGTAATGTGACAGGTAGGTAATATGACAGGTAGATAATGTGACAGGTAGATAATGTGACAGGTAGGTAATGTGACAGGTAGGTAATATGACAGGTAGATAATGTGACAGGTAGATAATGTGACAGGTAGGTAATGTGACAGGTAGGTAATATGACAGGTAGATAATGTGACAGGTAGATAATGTGTCAGGTAGGTAATGTGACAGGTAGGTAATGTGAGGTCACTTGTGACTACAACTTCACCTCTCATTACTCTACCCACCACTCCACACTACTCACCCTCTCACTACTTTAACTAAACATAAATAAATGGAAATAAGAATAAATAACGGGGACAGTGAATATTACTATTCTACTCAAACACAGTTTATTATTAAGTCCTTGTACAATAATATATTTGGGAACAGGAGAACATCATTGTGGTTTAGATAAATGGGATGGTACATATAAGCAGTGAGACAGGGAACACAATCAACTTGACCAAGATTAATATAACTTACAAATAGTACAGAGGACAGTTCACTACAGGAACTAAGCCACAGGTCCCAAGACCTACACAGCACGAGTACTGCTCCAAGCCAGTACTCTGCCCAATGTCTCCAACAGTCTCCTCTAGAGACTACAGCAGCCTTCTCCCGAGCCCTGCATCCCAGCAGCAACTGCTCTTGAATCTCCTGCTCAGACCTCTGCACACAGCAGCAGCTCCGCTCGAAGTCTGTCGATCAAGCTGTTCCTTGGGCTTATATGATGGTCCAAGCACCCTCCACAATGGCGTGTGCAGCACTTGTTACGACCTGACGCCGAGATCTGACGCCAGTGACGAACAAAGGAGCTGAGACTTAAGCTGAAAAGGTGTGGCTAATAGCCGTTTGCCATGGCCAGGTGTAACCATATAATTAGTTAAATTAGGTCTCCCTTAGCGACCTACCAAGCCCAGTTGAACAACATCACTATATATATATATATATATATATATATATATATATATATATATATATATATATATATATATATATATATATATATATATATATATATATGTGTGTGTGTGTGTGTGTGTGTGTGTGTGTGTGTGTGTGTGTGTGTGTGTGTGTGTGTGTACTCACCTAGTTGTGGTTGCATGGGTCGATTCACAGCTCCTGGTCCTGCCTCTTCAACTGTGTGTGTGTGTGTACTCACGTAGTTGTGGTTGTGGGGGTCGATTCACAGCTCCTGGCCCCCGCCTCTTCAACTAGCCGCTACTCAGTCACTCTTCCCGCTCTGTGAGCTTTATCATACTCTTCTTAAAGCTATGTATGGATTCTGCCTCCACTACATCACTGTCCAGGCTATTCCACTTCCTGGCAACTCTGTGACTGAAGAAATACTTCCTAACATCCCTGTAGTTCGTCTGGGTCTTCAACTTCCAAGTGTGTCGTCCCCTTGTTTCTGTGTCCCTTCTCTGGAACATCTTGTCTCTGTCCAACTTGTCTATTCCATGCAGTATTTTGTATGTCGTTATTATGTCTCCCCTAACTCTCCTGTCCTCCAGTGTCGTCAGGCCGATTTCCCTTAACCTTTCTTCGTAGGACATTCCCCTTAGCTCTGGGACTAGTCTTGTTGTCGCAAACCTTTGCACTTTCTCTAATTTCTTGACGTGCCTGATCAAGTGTGCTGCGTACTCCAGTATGGGCCTGACGTACACAGTGTACAGTGTCTTGAACGATTCCTTACTAAGGTACTGGAACGCTATTCTCAGGTTTGCCAGGCGCCCATATGCTGCAGCAGTTCTCTGGTTGATGTGTGCTTTCGGAGACGTGCTCGGTGTTATGGTCACCCCAAGATCTTTCTCCTTGAGCGAGGTTTGCAGTCTTTGTCCACCTAGCCGATACTCCGTCTGCGGTCTTCTGTGCCCTTCCCCGATCTTCATGACTTTGCATTTGGCGGGGTTAAATTCGAGGAGCCAGTTGCTGGACCAGGTGTCCAGTCTGTCCAGGTCTCTTTGAAGTCCCACCTGATCCTCACCTGATTTAATTGTCCTCATTAACTTCACATCATCTACAAACAGGGACACTTCTGAGTCTAACCCTTCCATCATGTCATTCACACATACCAGAAATAGCACTGTCTGTGTGTACATTCGAGTGTAGAGGACAGTTTACATACCACCAGTACCTACAACTCTGGAGGATAGTCAGATAGTTCCTGACTATGGAACTGAACTTCTCCAGGCCGAGGGACTGACAACCTCAAATTCTACGACTACAAGGGTGATGGACTGATTACATCGTCTTCACATCTCTACTGTTCCTGCCTATTTTCTGTATTCGACTGAAGAAGCCTACTGTGTAGGCGAAACGTTTCGGAATAAAGTTGTCTAACTGTTGCATATGTGTCTTACCTAACAGCCTGTCGGTATTGTATACCATTTTGATGTTCAACTCTGGAGGAGCTGAAAATTTCGATCACTGATATAGCTGGCATAATAACACCAGACATGCTGCAGAGCGTCTGGACGAACTGGAATATCACCTCGATGTTTACCGAGCATCCAGAGGGGCTCACATTGACTGAATGAAATCCTGCATCTGAAGCTACTAACTCTGAAGGATTTTTACAGTAACGTTACACGTTATACGTGCTTGAAATCAGGGAGTGTTCTAATGGCCACCCTGTACATAAACACATCTCCACAAATAACAAAAGGCACAATACCGTGACTGGAACGATACACAAACAACTCGCACATAAAAGAGAGAAGCTTACGACGACGTTTCGGTCCGACTTGGACCATTGACAAAGTCACAAGTCGTAAGCTTCTCTCTTTTATGTGCGGGTTATTTGTGTATAACACATCTCCACAACAGGTAAGACGATAGAGTTTGCTTTCCCTTCAAAGACTTGTATACAACACAACACTGACATTCAAAGTATCAAGAGGCTTTTGTTTCCAGGTTAAACCCAAACAAATACCTAAGAAAGGTAATGAGTACGGTACTCAAGGTAGCAGCAAGTAGGTACTGACTACAAGCAAACAACTGTGACCGCTAGGAATGTTCTTAAGCTGCCTGGGACTGAAGAAGGTATCTAGGTAGATTGAAATAGTGCATTTTCTTCGGAATTTTGCTCTGCTGGAATGTAGTTAAGGTGCTTGCTAGCGTTGTCTGATAATAACTCCACTTTAGTTGTCAAGACTGAGAGATTAACAACAGTAAGGGCGGAGGAATTGAACAGTCAAGGCTGAGGGATTGAGCAACAGTCAAGGCTGAGGGATTGAACAACAGTCAAGGCTGAGTGATTGAACAACAGTCAAGGTTGAGGGATTGAACAACAGTCAAGGCTGAGGGATTGAAGAACAGTCAAGGCTGAGGGATTGAGCAACAGTCAAGGCTGAGGGATTGAACAACAGTCAAGGTTGAGGGATTGAACAACAGTCAAGGCTGAGGGATTGAACAACAGTCAAGGCTGAGGGATTGAACAACAGTCAAGGCTGAGGGATTGAACAACAGTCAAGGTTGAGGGATTGAACAACAGTCAAGGCTGAGGGATTGAAGAACAGTCAAGGCTGAGGGATTGAGCAACAGTCAAGGCTGAGGGATTGAACAACAGTCAAGGTTGAGGGATTGAACAACAGTCAAGGCTGAGGGATTGAACAACAGTCAAGGCTGAGTGATTGAACAACAGTCAAGGCTGAGGGATTGAACAACAGTCAAGGCTGAGACTGAACAACAGTCAAGGCTGAGAGACTGAACAACAGTCAAGGCTGAGGGATTGAACAACAGTCAAGGCTGAGTGACTAAACAGTCAAGGCTGAGTGACTGAACAGTCAAGGCTGAGTGACTAAACAGTCAAGGCTGAGTGACTAAACAGTCAAGGCTGAGTGACTGAACAGTCAAGGCTGAGTGACTAAACAGTCAAGGCTGAGTGACTAAACAGTCAAGGCTGAGTGACTAAACAGTCAAGGCTGAGTGACTAAACAGTCAAGGCTGAGTGACTAAACAGTCAAGGCTGAGTGACTGAACAGTCAAGGCTGAGTGACTAAACAGTCAAGGCTGAGTGACTGAACAGTCAAGGCTGAGTGACTGAACAGTCAAGGCTGAGTGACTGAACAGTCAAGGCTGAGTGACTGAACAGTCAAGGCTGAGTGACTGAACAGTCAAGGCTGAGTGACTGAACAGTCAAGGCTGAGTGACTGAACAGTCAAGGCTGAGTGACTGAACAGTCAAGGCTGAGTGACTGAACAGTCAAGGCTGAGTGACTGAACAGTCAAGGCTGAGTGACTGAACAGTCAAGGCTGAGGGACTGAACAGTCAAGGCTGAGGGACTGAACAGTCAAGGCTGAGGGACTGAACAGGCTTCCCCTGGTTTCCTTCATGATGTAACTGACCAGCTACCTAAACCCAGTACCAGATCAGCCAGGTTGTGGTTCGTACGTTAGACTAAATGGGGCCACCACTAACAGCCTGGTTGATCAGGCTCTGGTCCACTGAGAAGCCTGGTCAAGGACTGAGCCTCGGGGGCGTTGACCCCCCAGAACGACCTCAAGAATCAAAAATACCGTTCGGGAAATTTAAAGCAGATTTTTGTCCACCCACGAAAAAAAAATTAAAATCCATACGAAGTTTGTCCTCGGACCACGAGAAAAAAATCTGAGTACGAAATCATTATTTTTCTGGCCACTGTCTGCCTCTGTCTGTCTCTGTCTGCCTCTGTCTGTCTCTGTCTGCCTCTGTCTGTCTCTGTCTGTCTCTGTCTGCTTCTGTCTGTCTCTGTCTGTCTCTGTCTGTCTCTGTCTGCCTCTGTCTGCCTCTGTCTGCCTCTGTCTGCCTCTGTCTGTCTCTGTCTGCCTCTGTCTGCCTCTGCTCTGTCTGCCTCTGTCTCCCTCTGTCTGCCTCTGTCTGCCTCTGTCTGCTCTGTCTGCCTCTGTCTCCCTCTGTCTCCCTCTGTCTGCCTCTGTCTGCCTCTGTCTGCCTCTGTCTGCTCTGTCTGCCTCTGTCTCCCTCTGTCTCCCTCTGTCTGCCTCTGTCTGCCTCTGTCTGCCTCTGTCTGCTCTGTCTGCCTCTGTCTGCCTCTGTCTGCTCTATCTGACTCTGTCTGCCTCTGTCTGTCTCTGTCTGTCTCTGTCTGCCTCCGTCTGCCTCTGTCTGCTCTGTCTGCCTCTGTCTGCCTCTGTCTGCTCTATCTGCCTCTGTCTGCTCTGTCTGCCTCTGTCTGCCTCTGTCTGCCTCTGTCTGCCTCTGTCTGCTCTGTCTGCCTCTGTCTGCCTCTGTCTGTCTCTGTCTGCCTCTGTCTGCCTCTGTCTGCCTCTGTCTGCCTCTGTCTGTCTCTGTCTGCCTCTGTCTGCCTCTGTCTGTCTCTGTCTGCCTCTGTCTGCCTCTGTCTGTCTCTGTCTGCCTCTGTCTGCCTCTGTCTGCTCTGTCTGCCTTTGTCTGCCTCTGTCTGCTCTGTCTGCCTCTGTCTGCCTCTGTCTGCTCTGTCTGCCTCTGTCTGCCTCTGTCTGCCTCTGTCTGCCTCTGTCTGCTCTATCTGACTCTGTCTGCCTCTGTCTGTCTCTGTCTGTCTCTGTCTGCCTCCGTCTGCCTCTGTCTGCTCTGTCTGCCTCTGTCTGCCTCTGTCTGCTCTATCTGACTCTGTCTGCCTCTGTCTGCCTCTGTCTGCTCTGTCTGTCTCTGTCTGCCTCTGTCTGCTCTGTCTGCCTCTGTCTGTCTCTGTCTGCCTTTGTCTGTTCTGTCTGCCTCTGTCTGCCTCTGTCTGCTCTGTCTGCCTCTGTCTGCCTCTGTCTGCTCTGTCTGCCTCTGTCTGCCTCTGTCTACCTCTGTCTGCCTCTGTCTGCTCTGTCTGCCTCTGTCTGCTCTGTCTGCCTCTGTCTGCCTCTGTCTGCCTCTGTCTGTCTCTGTCTGTCTCTGTCTGCTCTATCTGACTCTGTCTGCCTCTGTCTGTCTCTGTCTGTCTCTGTCTGCCTCCGTCTGCCTCTGTCTGCTCTGTCTGCCTCTGTCTGCCTCTGTCTGCTCTATCTGACTTTGTCTGCCTCTGTCTGCCTCTGTCTGCTCTGTCTGTCTCTGTCTGCCTCTGTCGGCTCTGTCTGCCTCTGTCTGTCTCTGTCTGCCTTTGTCTGCTCTGTCTGCCTCTGTCTGCCTCTGTCTGCCTCTGTCTGCTCTGTCTGCCTCTGTCTGCTCTGTCTGCCTCTGTCTGCTCTGTCTGCTCTGTCTGCCTCTGTCTGCTCTGTCTGCCTCTGTCTGCTCTGTCTGCTCTGTCTGCTCTGTCTGCTCTGTCTGCTCCACAAATCATATACCTGAAATAAGCACTAATACCACATTATTATTATCATGGGGGAGAGCTAAACCCGTAGGATCATACAGCGCGTAGGGAGGGTGGAACCAGAGGACAGATCCAATTCCCTAGATCAAGAGCCCCTCCCAAGCATCAAGGAACCTCCCTTGAGGGGGACTAATACCACAGAATTCGATAATTAAAATAGATAACATGCTGGGCCAGATTCAAGGTAATTCTTAATTATAAAGTGTAAGATACCACTAACACCAACAGTCTGACTGAACAATACCGTGACTGGAGCAATACACAAATAGATAAATTATACACATATGTAACACTTGGGTATCTTTATTGAGGAAACGTTTCGCCACACAGTGGCTTCATCAGTCCATACAAAGGAGAACGGTGAAGAATAGGAAGAGTGTGAGGTAATCAGTCCCTCAACCTTGAGTCCATGTAGTCAGTCCATCAATATTCAAAAGAATGGACCATTTGTAAAGTGTGACATTGTAAATGGCCCAAGTCGGACCGAAACGTCGTCCTAAGCTCCTCTCACCTATATGCGGGTTATTTGTGTTTAAGTCAGTGTTGTGTACCAGGTGGAACACCAGAGACACTATAGAGTGCCAACATTGCGCCTAAGTCAGTGTTGTGTACCAGGTGGAACACCAGAGACACTAAAGAGTGCTAACATTGCGCCTAAGTCAGTGTTGTGTACCAGGTGGAACACCAGAGACACTATAGAGTGCTAACATTGCGCCTAAGTCAGTGTTGTGTACCAGGTGGAACACCAGAGACACTAAAGAGTGCTAACATTGCGCCTAAGTCAGTGTTGTGTACCAGGTGGAACACCAGAGACACTAAAGAGTGCTAACATTGCGCCTAAGTCAGTGTTGTGTACCAGGTGGAACACCAGAGACACTAAAGAGTGCTAACATTGCGCCTAAGTCAGTGTTGTGTACCAGGTGGAACACCAGAGACACTATAGAGTGCTAACATTGCGCCTAAGTCAGTGTTGTGTACCAGGTGGAACACCAGAGACACTAAAGAGTGCTAACATTGCGCCTAAGTCAGTGTTGTGTACCAGGTGGAACACCAGAGACACTAAAGAGAGCTAACATTGCGCCTTTGTATAAGAAGGCACTAGAGCACCGGTGAATATATTGAGAATCAATAGCTCTAAAATCACATTAAGGTCTTTGAAAGAGAGATGAGACACCCAATTACAAACGTCATGGAAAAGCATGACGTACAGAGCCAAGCATGGACGTAGAGTGAGAGGATCATGTTTCTCACAACTTCTGAACCATTACAAGATTACGAAAGCTCTGGAAGGAACGGTGCAGTCACCAGGTGATCACACATAATGACATAGATAGGTATAACGTGTGTTTTGACAAGAACACGAAGCATGTTAGTAAACTAAGTGAACTGTAGTTCCAGGAAAGTGGAAAGTTCAGTACCCCAAGGCAGGGTACTGGCGCCTCTACTGCTTCTCATCCTCACAGCAGACAGATACAATCACTCGCCACAGCTTCGTATCATCATTTGCGGATATGAAAATAAGAGTGAAGGTCGTCTTGGAAGAGGACTCGGATAAACTACACGAAGATATAAGCGAAGTCTTCCAGCGAACAGTGGAGAACATGATGCTCAGTGGGTGACAAGTTCCAACTGCTTAGATATGCAAAGAATAAGATGCCGAGAAGAACACAGTTTGCAAAACACAGGACCATCAGATTAAAAGAAAGGAACATGTGAAAGACCTAGGTGTAACAATGTCAGTTGACATTTTATTTTGAGAACAAAATAAGGCAAATATTGCCAAAGGAAGATATATGACAGGGCAGATAATGAGAACTTTCAAAACAAGGGAACGAGTGCTACTGGTTATAATGTTCAAGTCACTTACGCTCTCTCAGAAAAATATTCAGTGTTGCTAGCTCCTTGATCAGAAGAGATATCAGAGCAGGATCAGATCATTAACAGACCGTAGAAAGCAAAGAGAGCATTCAACTACTGTGAACTCCACAGAGTATTTGAAGCGAAGGAGAGAAAGATTAATTATGGACCAGGTTTGGGATTCAACCCAGCTGGTCCAGCCGTTAACGAACTGGCCTGTGAGCCTCTTGTGTGGTACTATGTTGAAAGCCTTCTTACACGCCCTTGCTCAGACAAGATGGGACTTACACAGACGACAACAAAGAAATGAGTGAGATACTGAAATCTCAATACGACTCTGTGTTTAGCGAGCCACTAATCAGTCTAAAGATTGACAATCCAACTGATTTTTTCATGAATGAGCCTCAAAACTCCATCAAGGTATGCCAGATTTCCGACACTACCCTAACTCCAATAGACTTTGAGAACATGCCCATGCACTCAGCCCCGGGCCCAGACTCGTGGAATTGAGTATTCATAAAAAATGCAAGAAACCACTTTCGCGTGCCCTAAGTATACTTTGGAGAAGGAGCTTAGACATGGGTGAAATTCCAGTCACTAAAAACAACAGCTAATGCTTTGCTGCCCATAAATGTGGCAGCAAAACATTAGCTAAGATCTATAGACCAATAACTTTAACGTCCCACATAAAAATCTTTGAAAGAGTGCTAAGAAGCAGGATTGCAAATCACCTGGATTCCCAAAATCTGCACAATCCAGGGCAACATGGGTTCAGGGCAGGTCGCTCCTGCCTCTCACAACTACTGGATCACTATGACATGGCCTTGGATGCACTGGAAGAAAATCAGAATGCAGATGTAATATACACAGACTTTGCAAAAGCATTTGACAAATGCGATCATGGCGTAATAGCCCATAAAATACGTGCTAAAGGAATAACTGGGAAAGTGGGGAGATGGATCTTCAACTTCCTAACAAATCGAACACAAAGAGTAGTGGTCAACAGAGTTAAATCGGAGGCTGCCATAGTGAAGAGCTCTGTTCCACAAGGCACAGTACTCGCCCCCATCTTATTCCTTATCCTCATATCAGACATAAACAGAGATATACACCACAGCACCGTATCATCCTTTGCGGATGATACTAGGATCTGCATGAGGCTGTCATCTGCTGAGGACGCGGTTAACCTCCAAGAAGATATAAACAAAGTTTTCCAGTGGGCAACGGTAAACAATATGATGTTCAATGAGGACAAATTCCAACTACTCCGTTATGGAAAACTGGAGGAGATAATAACTAGAACAGAGTATACTACTGACTCCGGCCATACAATGGAGCAGAAAAATAATGTAAGGGACCTGGGAGTAGTAATGTCTGAGGATCTCACTTTCAAGGATCACAACAGTGCCACGATCGCACGTGCAAAGAAAATGATAGGATGGATAATGAGAACTTTCAAAACGAGAGATGCCAAGCCCATGATGATCCTTTTCAAATCACTTGTTCTCTCTAGGCTGGAATACTGCTGTACATTAACATCTCCATACAAAGCAGGTGAAATCGCAGATCTAGAGAGTGTACAGAGATCCTTTACTGCACGTATAAGTTCCGTCAAGCACCTTAACTACTGGGAACGCTTGGAAGCACTTGACTTGTACTCGTTGGAACGCAGGAGGGAGAGATATATCATAATCTACACTTGGAAAATCTTGGAAGGAATAGTCCCAAATCTACACACAGAAATCAATCCCTACGAAAGTAAAAGACTGGGCAGGCGATGCAAAATGACCCCAATAAAAAGTAGGGGCGCCATTGGTACACTAAGAGAAAACACAATAAGTGTCCGGGGCCCAAGACTGTTCAACAGCCTCTCACCAGCCATAATGGGAATTACCAATAGACCCCTGGTTGTCTTCAAGAGGGAGCTGGACAGATACCTAAAGTCATTACTGGACTACGTGCGGCCATCAGTAACAGCCTGGTTGATCAGACCCTAATCCACCGGGAGGACTGGTCGTGGACCGGGCCGCGGGGGCGTTGATCCCCGGGATACCCTCCAGGTAGACAATCCGAGAAGATGCAGTCTACCCATCCCTCTCCTGTCTTACTGTTGTTAACAAGTGCTGTGCAAGCAAGAGAACAATGGATCAGTACCCTTTCCAAGTGCCAGATCAACCAGGCTGTGATGGATATGTGGGCCAAAGGGCCACCAGGACTAATAACTAGGTTTCTAAGCATCAGACAAGCCTGGTCAAGGACCTAGCTGCTGCAGTAGGAGACCTGAAACCGGTCACGGATATACACTGACAGAAACTAGGCTTGTCTACGTCACACAGACACACAACACAGACACACAACACAGACACACGACACAGACACACAACACAGACACACGACACAGACACACAACACAGACACACAACACAGACACACGTCACCCAGACACGTCATTTGGACACACGTTACACAGACATACGTCATACACACACACGTCACACAGACACACGTCACACAGACACACAACACACAGACACGTCACACAGACACACGTCATACAGACACGTCACACAGACACACGTCACACAGACACACGTCACGCAGACACACGTCACAAAGGCACAACACACAGACACACGTCACACACACACGTCATACAGACACACGTCACACAGACACACGTCACACAGACACAACACAGACACACGTCACACAGACACACGTCACACAGACACAACACACAGACACACGTCACACACACACGTCACACAGAACACAAAGACACACGTCACAGAGTCACACGTCACAGACACACGTCACACGGACATACGTCACACAGACACACGTCACAGAGTCACACGTCACAGACACAACACAGACACACGTCACACAGACACACGTCACACAGACACACGTCACACAGACACACGTCACACAGACACACGTCATACAGACACACGTCACACAGACACACGTCACACAGACACACGTCACAGACACAGCACACGTCACACACACGTCACACAGACACAACACACGTCACAGAGACACACGTCATACAGACACACGTCACACAGATACACGTCACACAGACACACGTCACACAGACACACGTCACACAGACACACGTCACACAGACACGTCACACAGACACAACACACGTCTCAAAGACACACGTCATACAGACACACGTCACACAGACACACGTCACAGACACGTCACACAGACACAACACACGTCACAGAGACACACGTCATACAGACACACGTCACACAGACACACGTCACACAGACACGTCACACAGACACAACACACGTCACACAGACATACGTCACATAGACACACGTCACACAGACACACGTCACACAGACACACGTCACACAGACACACGTCACACAGACACACGTCACACAGACACGTCACACAGACACAACACACGTCTCAAAGACACACGTCATACAGACACACGTCACACAGACACACGTCACACAGACACGTCACACAGGCACAACACACGTCACAGAGACACACGTCATACAGACACACGTCACACAGACACACGTCACACAGACACGTCACACAGACACAACACACGTCACACAGACATACGTCCCAGACACACGTCACACAGACACACGTCACACAGACACACGTCACACAGACACACGTCACACAGACACACGTCACACAGATACACGTCACACAGACACACGTCACACAGACACACGTCACACAGACACACATCACACAGACACACGTCACACAGACACACGTCACACAGACACACGTCACACAGACACACATCACACAGACACACGTCACACAGACACACGTCACACAGACACACGTCACACAGACACACGTCACACAGACACACGTCACACAGACACACGTCACACAGATACACGTCACACAGACACACGTCACACAGACACACGTCACACAGACACACATCACACAGACACACGTCACACAGACACACGTCACACAGACACACGTCACACAGACACACGTCACACAGACACACGTCACACAGACACACATCACACAGACACACGTCACACAGACACACGTCACACAGACACACGTCACACAGACACACGTCACACAGACACACATCACACAGACACACGTCACACAGACACACGTCACACAGACACACGTCACACAGACACACGTCACACAGACACACGTCACACAGACACACGTCACACAGACACACGTCACACAGACA
The DNA here is from genome assembly GCF_038502225.1 of Cherax quadricarinatus. NCBI lineage: Eukaryota > Metazoa > Arthropoda > Malacostraca > Decapoda > Parastacidae > Cherax > Cherax quadricarinatus. The sequence continues at coordinate 3,197,742 of NC_091391.1, forward strand.
CACGTCACACAGACACACGTCACACAGACACACATCACACAGACACACATCACACAGACACTCATCACACAGGCACGCGTCACACAGACACACGTCACACAGACACACGTCACACAGACACACGTCACACAGACACACATCACACAGACACACATCACACAGACACACGTCACACAGACACACGTCACACAGACACACGTCACACAGACACACATCACACAGACACACGTCACACAGACACACGTCACACAGACACACGTCACACAGACACACGTCACACAGACACACGTCACACAGACACACGTCACACAGACACACGTCACACAGACACACGTCACACAGACACACGTCACACAGACACACATCACACAGACACACGTCACACAGACACACATCACACAGACACACGTCACACAGACACACGTCACACAGACACACGTCACACAGACACACGTCACACAGACACACGTCACACAGACACGTCACACAGACACAACACACGTCACACAGACAAACGTCACACAGACACACGTCACACAGACACACATCACACAGACACACGTCACACAGACACACGTCACACAGACACACGTCACACAGACACACGTCACACAGACACGTCACAGACCAGACACTTCAACTCTGTGACGTCACGCACGAGAGGTCTGCATAAAGAGTAAACACAGGGTGAGAGCGAGTCAAAACTCGCCCTTGCGTACCCTGTTGTAAGGCTCACATTCCCCTGTTAGTGCACCCAAGCCGGATATTAAAGGTAGGCATACAAGACTTTACTTGTCACGCCCACGCACGCCCTGCCACGCCCATGCACGCCCTGCCACGCTAATGCACACCTGCCACGCCCATGAACGCCCTGCTACGTCAATGCACGCCCTGGCACGCCAATGCACGCCCTGGCACGCAAATGCACGCCGATGCACACCATGCCACGCCTATACACGCCCATGCACGCCCTGCCACGCCAATGCACACCCTGCCCAGCCCATGCACGTCCTGCCACGCCAATGTACTCCCTGCCACTCTCGTGCACACCCTACCACAGCCATGCACGCCCTGCCACGCCCATGCACGCCCTGCCACGCCAATGCACGCTCTGCCACAACCATGTATGTCCTACAACGCCCATGCACGCCCTGCCACATCAATGCACGCTCTGCCACGCCCATGCACACCCTGTCACGCCCATGCACACCCTGCCACGCCCATGCACACCCTGCCGCGCCCAAGCACGTCTTGCCACATTCAACCACGCCCATACAGGCACGACCACGACCTATCACGTCCACACACGCCTGCTACACTCACGGTCCATACGCATTAACACACGCCCTGTAACACCCCTACACGCGCCCTCACACGCCTCCAACCACACCAGTGTTGGTGTAGCTTAGTACGTGGCACAGTGTTGAGGGTACTTGCTGGTGATCGTTGGAGTGGGAGGTGTTGGAGGGTGAGTGGGAGGTGTTGGAGGGTGAGTGGGAGGTGTTGGAGGGTGAGTGGGAGGTGTTGGAGAGTGTGAGGAGTGGGACGTGTTGGAGGGTGAGTGGGAGGTGTTGGAGAGTGTGAGGAGTGGGACGTGTTAGAGGGTGAGTGGGAGGTGTTGGAGAGTGTGAGGAGTGGGAGGTGTTGTGTGTGTGTGTGTGTGTGTGTGTATGTGTGTGTCTGTGTGTGTGTGTGTGTGTGTGTGTGTGTGTGTGTGTGTGTGTGTGTGTGTGTGTGTGTGTGTGTGTGTGTGTGTGTGTGTGTGTGTGTGTGTGTGTGTGTGTGTGTGTGTGTGTGTGTGTGTGTGTGTGTGTGTGTGTGTGTGTGTATGTGTGTGTGTGTGTGTGTGTGTGTGTGTGTGTGTGTGTGTGTGTGTGTGTGTGTGTGTGTGTGTACTCACCTACTTGTACTCACCTAGTTGAGGTTGCGGGGGTCGAGTCCGAGCTCCTGGCCCCGCCTCTTCACTGATCGCTACTAGGTCACTCTCCCTGAGCCGTGAGCTTTATCATACCTCTGCTTAAAGCTATGTATGGATCCTGCCTCCACTACATCGCTTCCCAAACTATTCCACTTACTGACTACTCTGTGGCTGAAGAAATACTTCCTAACATCCCTGTGATTCATCTGTGTCTTCAGCTTCCAACTGTGTCCCCTTGTTACTGTGTCCAATCTCTGGGACATCCTGTCTTTGTCCACCTTGTCAATTCCTCTCAGTATTTTGTATGTCGTTATCATGTCCCCCTTATCTCTCCTGTCCTCCAGTGTCGTAAGGTGGATTTCCCTTAACCTCTCCTCGTAGGACATACCTCTTAGCTCTGGGACTAGTCTTGTTGCAAACCTTTGCACTTTCTCTAGTTTCTTTACGTGCTTGGCTAGGTGTGGGTTCCAAACTGGTGCCGCATACTCCAATATGGGCCTAACATACACGGTGTACAGTGTCCTGACCGATTCCTTATTAAGATGTCGGAATGCTGTTCTGAGGTTTGCTAGGCGCCCATATGCTGCAGCAGTTATTTGATCGATGTGCGCTTCAGGAGATGTGCCTGGTGTTACACTCACCCCAAGATCTTTTTCCTTGAGTGAGGTTTGTAGTCTCTGGCCCCCTAGACTGTACTCCGTCTGCGGTCTTCTTTGCCCTTCCCCAATCTTCATGACTTTGCACTTGGTGGGATTGAACTCCAGGAGCCAATTGCTGGACCAGGTCTGCAGCCTGTCCAGATCCCTTTGTAGTTCTGCCTGGTCTTCGATCGAGTGAATTCTTCTCATCAACTTCACGTCGTCTGCAAACAGGGACACCTCAGAGTCTATTCCTTCCATCATGTCGTTCACAAATACCAGAAACAGCACTGGTCCTAGGACTGGCCCCTGTGGGACCCCGCTGGTCACAGGTGCCCACTCTGACACCTCGCCACGTACCATGACTCGCTACTGTCTTCCTGACAAGTATTCCTTGATCCATTGTAGTGCCTTCCCTGTTATCCCTGCTTGGTCCTCCAGTTTTTGCACCAATCTCTTATGTGGAACTGTGCCAAACGCCTTCTTGCAGTCCAAGAATATGCAATCCACCCACCCCTCTCTCTCTTGTCTTACTGCTGTCACCTTGTCATTGAACTCCAGTAGGTTTGTTACACAGGATTTCCCGTCCCTGAAACCATGTTGGCTGCTGTTGATGAGATCATTCCTTTCTAGGTGTTCCATCACTCTTCTCCTGATAATCTTCTCCATGATTTTGCATACTATACATGTCAGTGGCACGTCTGTAGTTTAATGCTTCATGTCTGTCTCCTTTTTTAAAGATTGGGACTACATTTGCTGTCTTCCATGCCTCAGGCAATCTCCCTGTTTCGATAGATGTATTGAATATTGTTGTTAGGGGTACACATAGCGCCTCTGCTCCCTCTCTCAATACCCATGGGGAGATGTTATCTGGCCCCATTGCCTTTGAGGTATCTAGCTCACTCAGAAGCCTCTTCACTTCTTCCTCGGTTGTGTGCACTGTGTCCAGCACTTGGTGGTGTGCCCCACCTCTCCGTCTTTCTGGAGTCCCTTCTGTCTCCTCTGTGAACACTTCTTTGAATCTCTTGTTGAGTTCTTCACATACTTCACGGTCATTTCTTGTTGTCTCTCCTCCTTCCTTCCTTAGCCTGATTACCTGGTCCTTGACTGTTGTTTTCGTCCAGATGTGGCTGTATAACAGTTTCGGGTCAGATTTGGCTTTCGCTGCTATGTCGTTTTCATATTGTCTTTGGGCCTCCCTTCTTATCTGTGCATATTCGTTTCTGGCTCTACGACTGCTCTCCTTATTCTCCTGGGTCCTTTGCCTTCTATATTTCTTCCATTCCCTAGCACACTTGGTTTTTGCCTCCCTGCACCTTTGGGTGAACCATGGGCTCATCCTGGCTTTTTCATTATTCCTGTTACCCTTGGGTACAAACCTCTCCTCAGCCTCCTTGCATTTTGTTGCTACATATTCCATCATCTCATTAACTGGCTTCCCTGCCAGTTCTCTGTCCCACTGAACCCCGTTCAGGAAGTTCCTCATTCCTGTGTAGTCCCCTTTCTTGTAGTTTGGCTTCATTCGTCCTGGCCTTCCTGCTTCTCCCTCCACTTGTAGCTCTACTGTGTATTCGAAGCTTAAAACCACATGGTCACTGGCCCCAAGGGGTCTTTCATATGTGATGTCCTCGATATCTGCACTACTCAAGGTGAATACTAAGTCCAGCCTTGCTGGTTCATTCTCTCCTCTCTCTCTTATAGTGTCCCTTACGTGTTGGTACATGAAGTTTTCCAGTATCACCTCCATCATCTTAGCCCTCCATGTATCTTGGCCCCCATGCGGGTCCAAGTTCTCCCAATCGATCTCCTTGTAGTTAAAGTCACCCATGATCAGGAGCTTTGCCCTGCATGCATGAGCTCTTCTGGCCACTACAGCCAGTGTGTCAACCATCGCTCTATTGCTCTCGTCGTACTCTTGCCTTGGCCTCCTGCTGTTCTGTGGTGGGTTATACATCACTGCTATTACTACCTTGGGACCTCCAGAGTGAAGTGTTCCCGCTATGTAATCACTTTCTTCTCCGCTGTCTCCTCTCTCCAGCTCATCAAAATTCCAGTGATTTTTGATCAGCAATGCCACTCCTCCACCCCTCCTGTTCCCTCTGTCTTTCCTCAGGATTTGGTATCCCGTTGGAAAGATGGCATCTGTTATCATACCTGTAAGCTTGGTTTCTGTGAGAGCTATGATGTCCGGTGATGCCTCTTTGACTCTTTCATGCCACTCCTCCCACTTATTTGTTATACCATCAGCATTTGTGTACCATACCTTCAGTTTCCTTTCCAACACTGTGGTTTGGGGGGCCTGTGAGGGTGCCAGACCTGGTGGCATACTGTGGGATTCTATAGCTCGGTGTTGGGTGGAGGCTGTGGGTATGGATTGTAGTGTGTGTTTGGATGGTGTGATAGGTTGTGGGGTTCTGAGAATAGTTGTGTGTGTGCTTGCCCTTGCTGTTCTGTTCTGCTCTGACTAACCTCTGCTGGTTCCGTCCTTGTCTCCTTTCCTAGCTCCTTTCGCTTTTTTGTCCTCTCCCTCAGCTGCTGTCATTCTGTTTGTGCTCTGTCTCTGTCTAGGAACACCCTCTTGTACTCTTCTGAGTATTTCAACCGTGGTTTCTCTTGGAGGATCCTGTTCTGCACTGTTTCCATCCTGAGAATCAGCTTGATTCTCAGGATGAGAAACAGTGTACCTCCCTATTCTCTGAAAATTTACAATCTCGTCCATCTCTTCACCTATTTCCGTGATGATTTTCTCAATCTCCTTTCTTTCTTCCTGCTGCCTTTCAGTGTGTGTCCTTTCCTCTCTCTCCTGAAGCCCATGGATAAACACTGATTTTGCCCTTTCCTCCTCCCATTGCCTCACCCTCTGTGACTCTGGATCCTGCCTGTATGTGGTCATTTTCTCCCTTGATTTTTCCAGTGGCTCTTGATAGCATGGTTGTGCCTCAGCATTCGACCTATCACCCTCTCCATCTGCACCCAGCTGTTCTTCCCTTTCACTCCTTGGCCCTCCTTGGCAGGCTGATATGACCTTAGCATAATTCATAACTTCTTCCTTCCTGTTCGGCCTCGCAGCTTCACATGCTGTGTCTTCTCTGGTCACTGCCCCTGTAACTCGCTTCAGCCTATTTATCTCAACTTCTAGGACCCTTATCTTGGCTACTGCAGTTTCGACTTGTGCCTCCCAATTCTTTGTCTCCTTCTCCAACCTCTTTTTTAATTTCACAGAGAGCTCTTTCTCCATTTTTTCAGAAAGCTCTCCTAATTTTCTCTCCCACTCTTGTTCCATCCTTTTCCACTGCTCCTCCATCCACTCCTCCCTACCATCTGATCCCTGGTTCCTGCGAGTCCCCACCATTTTTTTTTTGTGAGAGAAGAGAGAAGGGAAAGGTAGAAGGAGAGAGAGAGGGGGAGAGTGAGAAGGGAAAGGGGGAGAGAGAGTGTGAGAGGGGGAAAGAGAGAGAAGGGAAGAGAAGGAGAGGGGGAGAGTGAGAAGGGAAAATGGGGAAGAGAGAGAGAGAGAGAGAGAGAGAGAGAGAGAGAGAAGGGAAGGTAGAAAGAGAGAGGGGGATAGTGAGAAGGAAAAAGGAGAAGAGAAAGTGAGAGAGTGAGAGAGAGAGGGGGGAGAGAGAGAGAAGGGAAGGGTAGAAGAGGGGGAGAGTGAGAAGGGAAAATGGGGAAGAGAGAGAGCGAGAGAGAGAGAGAGAGAGAGAGAGAGAGAGAGAGAGAGAGAGAGAGAGAGAGAGAGAGAGTGTGTGTGCGCCGAATATGTAAAACTTGCGATTTTGGCTTAAATAGCAACGCTCTTCTTGCCGAATAAGGCAAACGAAAATTTGTGTATGCAATAATTTCGTAAAAATCATTCTGAACCTAACGAAAAAAAAATATTTCACTGTGTTTATTATAAAATTATTGTAAATTTACCTAAAATATATTTAGCAGGATTAGGATCAATTAAACTGTGCTTGTTATAATATGGTTAGGTAAGAAAACGTTTCTCTTGGTACAAAATTATAATTTTTTTTGCACTACCTGGAGTTTACCTGGAGAGAGTTTCGGGGGTCAACGCCCCCGCGGCCCGGTCTGTGACCAGGCCTCCTTACAGAGAGAAAATTTTAGAAAGGACTTTATTTTAAACGAGTTCTTGCTAACTGACCAGTTTCACCTATTCGGCACGACATTATATATATATATATATATGTCGTGCCGAATAGGCAGAACTTGCGATCTTGGCTTAAATAGCAACGTTCATCTTGCCATATAGGACGAGTGAAAATTTGTGTATGCAATAATTTCGCCAAAATCATTCTGAACCTAACGAAAAAAATATATTTCACTGTGTTTGTTTAGTATTAAATTACTGTAAACAAATCTAAAATATATTTAGTTGGGTTAGGCTAAAATAAATTGTTCTTGTTATAATAAGGTTAGGTAAGTTTTCTAAGTTCCTTTTGGTGCAAAATTATAAATTTTTACATCAACATTAATGAAAAAAATATATCTTTAAACGTATAAGAGAAAATTATGGAAAGGACTTAATTTTAAATGAGTTCTTGCTAATTGACCAGTTTTACATATTCGACACGACATATATACATATGCAATAAGATCACAGTAAACAGGTGATTTCAGAATATGCAAAACAACCACTCTGAAAGAATAGAGAAATTCCAAGCGCTTTCGTGATTACTCACATTATCAAGGAACTATGAAAGTAAAGCATACAAGGAAGCTATATAAGGGGTCAGGCCAGCACCTCACTATCAGATCCCACAACGGTTAAACACCTGACGCGCGCCGACCCAACTGGACAGGTCCTTCACACAACCCACCAACAAACTATTCTACCCAAGAAAATTTAAAAATTATTATTTGTCCAGTGTATTATTAAATTCTTCCCAAATTCTATTAATTATAAATGGATCTAATTTATATAAACCAAAGGAAATATTCATATTATTGTCAAAACTGCTTTTTATGAAACAAGATTCAATTATATTCCTGTCGACCATGGACTTGCTTGATACTACTTTCTCAACTTTTTGAAAATCAATTGGATGGTTAAAATCTCTCACATGAATAAATAGAGCATTGGAATCTTGTCCAGTTCTAATGCTATATTTATGTTGTTTTAATCTTAGTTCGAGATTTTTACCAGTTTGACCGTAATAAACTTTATCGCAAATTTTACAAGGAATCTTATAGACACATCCATCAGCATTTTGGGGGGAATTCTTTATCAAAAGTTTTTTTACTGTATCAAGATTTTTAAATACAACTTTAATATTAAAAGTCTTAAGAAGAGAAGGCATATCAACCAAGTTTTGATGGTAAGGGAGAACCAACATATTTTTAGTTGAATAAGGCTGGTTGTCCCTTTTTGGATTGTAAAAAGTATTTCTAGCAACTTTAAAAGATTTATCAATTACATTTCTTGGGTATTTTAAATCATTACTTATTTCATAAATTTTGGATATTTCCTCATCTATGAACTCAGGACTACAAATTCTCAAAGCTCTCAAAAACATTGATGGGAAAACAGACAGTTTGACTCTATCTTGATGTGAATAATAATAGTGGACATAGGAACAGTTATTTGTAGGTTTTCTGTAAATTTTAGTCATGTAGTAACGGGTTGGAAAAGGTTGGGTTACAGAGATAAGCAGATCACAGCACCAGTCTGGGTACTGCTCGTTGCACCTTGAGTTGATACTGCATCTTTAAAACCTGGGGCTCAGCACACAAGCTAGCAGGAGTGGTGGCAGCAGTGGGATGCAAGTGGTGGCAGCAGTGGGATGCAAGTGGTGGCAGCAGTGGGATGCAAGTGGTGGCAGCAGTGGGATGCAAGTGGTGGCAGCAGTGGGATGCAAGTGGTGGCAGCAGTGGGATGCAAGTGGTGGCAGCAGTGGGATGCAAGTGGTGGCAGCAGTGGGATGCAAGTGGTGGCAGCAGTGGGATGCAAGTGGTGGCAGCAGTGGGGTGCAAGTGGTGGCAGCAGTGGGATGCAAGTGGTGGCAGCAGTGGGGTGCAAGTGGTGGCAGCAGTGGGATGCAAGTGGTGGCAGCAGTGGGATGCAAGTGGTGGCAGCAGTGGGATGCAAGTGGTGGCAGCAGTGGGATGCAAGTGGTGGCAGCAGTGGGATGCAAGTGGTGGCAGCAGTGGGATCAAAATGGTGGCAGCAGTGGGATCAAAGTGGTGGCAGCAGTGGGATCAAAGTGGTGGCAGCAGTGGGATCAAAGTGGTGGCAGCAGTGGGATCTATATGGTGGCAGCGGTGGGGTGAAAGTGGTGACAGTGGTGGTATGAGAGTGGTTGACAGCAGTGGTACTTTTAGCTTTGATAGGTTTTGAGTGTTTTCCTACTCTAGCAGCCCGGCTCTCAGCCAGGCTTGTCTGGTACTGGCAGACTGATGGCCCACACACATCTATCACATCCTAACTGATCTGACACTTAGAGGTATTTGTTAAATTTCCTCTTAAAGACTTGTGTAATTGTTCCAACGTTGTTTTTGTCTTCTCATTAAGATATTAAACAGTTTGGACCCACGGATATTGATACAAGGTTTTCTTATTGTGCCTACAGTGTGACAACTTTTCTCCGAATTTATTTTGCAGTTTATCCCATATCTCTCACTCTAGTTTGTAACCGTGTGCATGGAGCCAGGCCCTCATTTACTATCCACATATATATCACATATCTCTCTCTCCTCTGCTCCAGTGAGTACATATTTAGAACTCACGAAACCGTAATCACACGATTGCAAACAAACCATACCACGAGTGGGGTTTGAACCCACGGTCAGTGAGTCACAAAACTCCAGACCGTCGCGTTAGCTACTGGGCCAGCTAGCTTCAGTAAGATTCATCCAACTAGGTAGTGGCCAACACGACGGTCTGGAGTTTCGAGACTCTCTGACCGCGGGTTTAAACCCCACCCGTGGTATGGTTTGTTTAGATATTTAGGACGTTGAGATGTTCCCTGTATATTAAATACCTTATTGGCTCTAAGTGGCCAATAAAGGATCTCCTGCCCTGAACGGAGCAGTCAACACTGGACAATACTTCAAGCTAGAGAGAACAAGTGAATTAAATAGTCACCATTGAGACTATTTCCCTTGTTTAGTGAATGATCATGTGACTCGTCATTTTCCCGGTTGTCAAGACATTTCCCTTTTTGTTTTTAAAGAAGATTCTCTGGCATTATACCCAGATCTTTCAAGTGTTCCTTTCATCATATTTAGTTATCTTACATTACGTATAGTACAATGTCCATTTTCACTTATTCTTTCCGTATCTAAGCAGTTGGAACTTGTCACCATCGAATGCCCTGTGATTCTCCACTACTCACTAAAAGACTGCTTATGCCTTCCTAGATCTGTCTTCTACCAAGGTGATTTTAATTTTTTTGTTGGTACATTTGCAAATACAGTGGACCCCCGGTTAACGAATTTTTTTCATTCCAGTAGTATGTTCAGGTGCCAGTACTGACCGAATTTGTTCCCATAAGGAATATTGTGAAGTAGATTAGTCCATTTCAGACCCCCAAACATACACGTACAAACGCACTTACATAAATACACTTACATAATTGGTCGCATTCGGAGGTGATCGTTAAGCGGGGGTCCACTGTATAACATTGTGGTACTATAATTAATATTTTCTTCCAAAGTCTCCATAGCTACGTAATGGTGATTTAGTAGCTGTGACAAGCATGATCTTCCTGTCCGATATCTATGCTGGTTTGATCTATTCTAATCCCTAAAGTTGGAATTTGTTATTTCACCACTCGTAGCTCGACCGCTAGCACATTCAGCTCACACTGAGGTCCAGGGATCGATTCCCCAGTAAGGCTGGAAAATATTAGATGTTTGCTTAAGATACCTGCTGTCCATGTTCACCTATCAGTAAAATAGGTACCTGAGTGTTAGTTGACTGGTGTGGGTCGCATCCTGGGTGTTCGTGGACTGGTGTGGGTCGCATCCTGGGTGTTAGTGGACTGGTGTGGGTCGCATCCTGGGTGTTAGTGGACTGGTGTGGGTCACATCCTGGGTGTTAGTGGACTGGTGTGGGTCACATCCTGGGTGTTAGTAGACTGGTGTGGGTCACATCCTGGGTGTTAGTGGACTGGTGTGGGTCACATCCTGGGTGTTAGTGGACTGGTGTGGGTCACATCCTGGGTGTTAGTAGACTGGTGTGGGTCGCATCCTGGGTGTTAGTGGACTGGTGTGGGTCACATCCTGGGTGTTAGTGGACTGGAGTGGGTCACATCCTGGGTGTTAGTGGACTGAAGTGGGTCGCATCCTGGGTGTTAGTGGACTGGTGTGCATCGCATCCTGGGTGTTAGTGGACTGGTGTGGGTCACATCCTGGGTGTTAGTGGACTGGAGTGGGTCACATCCTGGGTGTTAGTGGACTGGTGTGGGTCACATCCTGGGTGTTAGTGGATTGGTGTGGGTCACATCCTGGGTGTTAGTGGACTGGTGTGGGTCACATCCTGGGACAAAACTGACCTAATTTGCGGGAAATTCTCAACATAACAAGGGACTTTCTGCATAGTAGTATGTCACTGATGTCAACTATGATCTGTATACCTTGTACATGTACTGGTATACCTTGTACATGTACTTGTATACCTTGTACATATACTCGTACACCTTGTACATTTACTTGCATACCTTGTACATGTACTTGTATACCTTGTACATGTACTTGTATACCTTGTACATGTACTTATATACCTTGTACATGTACTTGTATACCTTGTACATGTACTTGTATACCTTGTACATGTACTTGTATACCTTGTACATGTACTTGTATACCTTGTACATGTACTTGTATACCTTGTACATGTACTTGTATACCTTGTACATGTACTTGTATACCTTGTACATGTACTTGTATACCTTGTACATGTACTTGCATACCTTGTACATGTACTTGTATACCTTGTACATGTACTTGTATACCTTGTACATGTACTTGCATACCTTGTACATGTACTCGTATACCTTGTACATGTACTTGCATACCTTGTACATGTACTTGTATACCTTGTACATGTACTTGTATACCTTGTACATGTACTGGTAGAAATAAAGATTATTATTATTATTATTATTCAGAAGACTAGTGTGTTATATTAGCGATACAGGTCTATAATTTCTGGCTAGTGCTTTGAATCCTTTATGCAAAGGAGCTAAGTCTGCACCAAGGCCTCTGGAATTTCACGTGTATGTAGGCTCTACCTAGCGCCGTGTTGGCTGTACTCCGCAGTCCTATATAAACAAGGAATTCCTTGAATCCAGTCCTATTGCTACATCAGCGGGCATATTTCCTATATCGTTGTCAAATTCCACAGGATTAGTATATACGTTAGTTACATGATATGTCCGGCCTTCGGAAGTAATGAAAAAAATATTGAAATTCTCCATTCTGTTATGAATAAATTGCTAGGTACCGATTCACTTACTTTTTTTAATAATTAATTTTTTTACTGTCAGTGAATAAACCTGTGATTTAATGATTCCACAGATAATCCTTGGCTTCTTATTATGAGGAGAGCTAAACCCATAGGGATTATATACTGTCTGTGGGGGGATGGGATGGAAGGCATAGAGGGTCAGTTCAGTGAATCGGCACTTAAATCTAATTCCCTAGATCAAGAGCCCCTCACCAGCGTCAAGGAACAGACCCTGACTTACACTTTCCATACGTTCGACAGTGGTGGTAGTGTTGGGATGATAGTGGTGGTAGTGTTGGGATGATAGTGGTGGTAGTGTTGGGATGATAGTGGTGGTAGTGTTGGGATGATAGTGGTGGTTGTGTTGGGATGATAGTGGTGGTAGTGTTGGGATGAGAGTGGTGGTAGTGTTGGGATGAGAGTGGTGGTAGTGTTGGGATGATAGTGGTGGCAGTGTTGGGATGATAGTGGTGGTAGTGTTGGGATGATAGTGGTGGTAGTGTTGGGATGATAGTGGTGGTAGTGTTGGGATGATAGTGGTGGTAGTGTTGGGATGATAGTGGTGGTTGTGTTGGGATGATAGTGGTGGTAGTGTTGGGATGATAGTGGTGGTAGTGTTGGGATGATAGTGGTGGTAGTGTAGGGATGATAGTGGAGGTAGTGTTGGGATGATAGTGGTGGTAGTGTTGGGATGATAGTGGTGGTAGTGTTGGGATGATAGTGGTGGTAGTGTTGGGATGATAGTGGTGGTAGTGTTGAGATGATAGTGGTGGTAGTGTTGGGATGATAGTGGTGGTAGTGTTGGGATGATAGTGGTGGTAGTGTTGGGATGATAGTGGTGGTAGTGTTGGGATGATAGTGGTGGTAGTGTTGGGATGATAGTGGTGGTAGTGTTGGGATGATAGTGGTGGTAGTGTTGGGATGATAGTGGTGGTAGTGTTGGGATGATAGTGGTGGTAGTGTTGGGATGATAGTGGTGGTAGTGTTGGGATGATAGTGGTGGTAGTGTTGGGATGATAGTGGTGGTAGTGTTGGGATGATAGTGGTGGTAGTGTTGAGATGATAGTGGTGGTAGTGTTGGGATGATAGTGGTGGTAGTGTTGGGATGATAGTGGTGGTAGTGTTGGGATGATAGTGGTGGTAGTGTTGGGATGATAGTGGTGGTAGTGTTGGGATGATAGTGGTGGTAGTGTTGGGATGATAGTGGTGGTAGTGTTGGGATGATAGTGGTGGTAGTGTTGGGATGATAGTGGTGGTAGTGTTGGGATGATAGTGGTGGTAGTGTTGAGATGATAGTGGTGGTAGTGTTGGGATGATAGTGGTGGTAGTGTTGGGATGATAGTGGTGGTAGTGTTGGGATGATAGTGGTGGTAGTGTTGGGATGATAGTGGTGGTAGTGTTGGGATGATAGTGGTGGTAGTGTTGGGATGATAGTGGTGGTAGTGTTGGGATGATAGTGGTGGTAGTGTTGGGATGATAGTGGTGGTAGTGTTGGGATGATAGTGGTGGTAGTGTTGGGATGATAGTGGTGGTAGTGTTGGGATGATAGTGGTGGTAGTGTTGGGATGATAGTGGTGGTAGTGTTGGGATGATAGTGGTGGTAGTGTTGGGATGATAGTGGTGGTAGTGTTGGGATGATAGTGGTGGTAGTGTTGGTGGTATGATAGTGGTGGTAGTGTTGGGATGATAGTGGTGGTAGTGTTGGGATGATAGTGGTGGTAGTGTTGGGATGATAGTGGTGGTAGTGTTGGGATGATAGTGGTGGTAGTGTTGGGATGATAGTGGTGGTAGTGTTGGGATGATAGTGGTGGTAGTGTTGGGATGATAGTGTTGTGGTAGTGTTGGGATGATAGTGGTGGTAGTGTTGGGATGATAGTGATGGTAGTGTTGGGATGATAGTGGTGGTAGTGTTGGGATGATAGTGGTGGTAGTGTTGGGATGAGTGTTGGGATGATAGTGGTGGTAGTGTTGGGATGATGATAGTGGTGGTAGTGTTGGGATGATAGTGGTGGTAGTGTTGGGATGATAGTGGTGGTAGTGTTGGATGATAGTGGTGGTAGTGTTGGGATGATAGTGGTGGTAGTGTTGTGGATGATAGTGGTGGTAGTGTTGGGATGATAGTGGTGGTAGTGTTGGGATGATAGTGGTGGTAGTGTTGGGATGATAGTGGTGGTAGTGTTGGGATGATGGTGGTAGTGTTGGGATGATAGTAGTGTTGGTATGATAGTGGTGGTAGTGTTGGGATGATAGTGGTTGTAGTGTTGGGATGATAGTGGTGGTAGTGTTGGGATGATAGTGGTGGTAGTGTTGGGATGATAGTGGTGGTAGTGTTGGGATGATAGTGGTGGTAGTGTTGGGATGATAGTGGTGGTAGTGTTGGGATGATAGTGGTGGTAGTGTTGGGATGATAGTGGTGGTAGTGTTGGGATGATAGTGGTGGTAGTGTTGGGATGATAGTGGTGGTAGTGTTGGGATGATAGTGGTGGTAGTGTTGGGATGATAGTGGTGGTAGTGTTGGGATGATAGTGGTGGTAGTGTTGGGATGATAGTGGTGGTAGTGTTGGGATGATAGTGGTGGTAGTGTTGGGATGATAGTGGTGGTAGTGTTGGGATGATAGTGGTGGTAGTGTTGGGATGATAGTGGTGGTAGTGTTGGGATGATAGTGGTGGTAGTGTTGGGATGATAGTGGTGGTAGTGTTGGGATGATAGTGGTGGTAGTGTTGGGATGATAGTGGTGGTAGTGTTGGGATGATAGTGGTGGTAGTGTTGGATGATAGTGTGGTAGTGTTGGGATGATAGTGGTGGTAGTGTTGGGATGTGTGTGGTAGTGTTGGGATGATAGTGGTGGTAGTGGTGGTAGTGTTGGGATGATAGTGGTGGTAGTGTTGGGATGATAGTGGTGGTAGTGTTGGGATGATAGTGGTGGTAGTGTTGGGATGATAGTGGTGGTAGTGTTGGGATGATAGTGGTGGTAGTGTTGGGATGATAGTGGTGGTAGTGTTGGGATGATAGTGTGTGGTAGTGTTGGGATGATAGTGGTGGTTGTGTTGGGATGATAGTGGTGGTAGTGTTGGGATGATAGTGGTGGTAGTGTTGGGATGATAGTGGTGGTAGTGTTGGGATGATAGTGGTGGTAGTGTTGGGATGATAGTGGTGGTAGTGTTGGGATGATAGTGGTGGTAGTGTTGGGATGATAGTGGTGGTAGTGTTGGGATGATAGTGGTGGTAGTGTTGGGATGATAGTGGTGGTAGTGTTGGGATGATAGTGGTGGTAGTGTTGGGATGATAGTGGTGGTAGTGTTGGGATGATAGTGGTGGTAGTGTTGGGATGATAGTGGTGGTAGTGTTGGGATGATAGTGGTGGTAGTGTTGGGATGATAGTGGTGGTAGTGTTGGGATGATAGTGGTGGTAGTGTTGGGATGATAGTGGTGGTAGTGTTGGGATGATAGTGGTGGTAGTGTTGGGATGATAGTGGTGGTAGTGTTGGGATGATAGTGGTGGTAGTGTTGGGATGATAGTGGTGGTAGTGTTGGGATGATAGTGGTGGTAGTGTTGGGATGATAGTGGTGGTAGTGTTGGGATGATAGTGGTGGTAGTGTTGGGATGATAGTGGTGGTAGTGTTGGGATGATAGTGGTGGTAGTGTTGGGATGATAGTGGTGGTAGTGTTGGGATGATAGTGGTGGTAGTGTTGGGATGATAGTGGTGGTAGTGTTGGGATGATAGTGGTGGTAGTGTTGGGATGATAGTGGTGGTAGTGTTGGGATGATAGTGGTGGTAGTGTTGGGATGATAGTGGTGGTAGTGTTGGGATGATAGTGGTGGTAGTGTTGGGATGATAGTGGTGGTAGTGTTGGGATGATAGTGGTGGTAGTGTTGGGATGATAGTGGTGGTAGTGTTGGGATGATAGTGGTGGTAGTGTTGGGATGATAGTGGTGGTAGTGTTGGGATGATAGTGGTGGTAGTGTTGGGATGATAGTGGTGGTAGTGTTGGGATGATAGTGGTGGTAGTGTTGGGATGATAGTGGTGGTAGTGTTGGGATGATAGTGGTGGTGTGTTGGGATGATAGTGGTGGTAGTGTTGGGATGATAGTGGTGGTAGTGTTGGGATGATAGTGGTGGTAGTGTTGGGATGATAGTGGTGGTAGTGTTGGGATGATAGTGGTGGTAGTGTTGGGATGATAGTGGTGGTAGTGTTGGGATGATAGTGGTGGTAGTGTTGGGATGATAGTGGTGGTAGTGTTGGGATGATAGTGGTGGTAGTGTTGGGATGATAGTGGTGGTAGTGTTGGGATGATAGTGGTGGTAGTGTTGGGATGATAGTGGTGGTAGTGTTGGGATGATAGTGGTGGTAGTGTTGGGATGATAGTGGTGGTAGTGTTGGGATGATAGTGGTGGTAGTGTTGGGATGATAGTGGTGGTAGTGTTGGGATGATAGTGGTGGTAGTGTTGGGATGATAGTGGTGGTAGTGTTGGGATGATAGTGGTGGTAGTGTTGGGATGATAGTGGTGGTAGTGTTGGATGATAGTGGTGGTAGTGTTGGGATGATAGTGGTGGTAGTGTTGGGATGATAGTGGTGGTAGTGTTGGGATGATAGTGGTGGTAGTGTTGGGATGATAGTGGTGGTAGTGTTGGGATGATAGTGGTGGTAGTGTTGGGATGATAGTGGTGGTAGTGTTGGGATGATAGTGGTGGTAGTGTTGGGATGATAGTGGTGGTAGTGTTGGGATGATAGTGGTGGTAGTGTTGGGATGATAGTGGTGGTAGTGTTGGGATGATAGTGGTGGTAGTGTTGGGATGATAGTGGTGGTAGTGTTGGGATGATAGTGGTGGTAGTGTTGGGATGATAGTGGTGGTAGTGTTGGGATGATAGTGGTGGTAGTGTTGGGATGATAGTGGTGGTAGTGTTGGGATGATAGTGGTGGTAGTGTTGGGATGATAGTGGTGGTAGTGTTGGGATGATAGTGGTGGTAGTGTTGGGATGATAGTGGTGGTAGTGTTGGGATGATAGTGGTGGTAGTGTTGGGATGATAGTGGTGGTAGTGTTGGGATGATAGTGGTGGTAGTGTTGGGATGATAGTGGTGGTAGTGTTGGGATGATAGTGGTGGTAGTGTTGGGATGATAGTGGTGGTAGTGTTGGGATGATAGTGGTGGTAGTGTTGGGATGATAGTGGTGGTAGTGTTGGGATGATAGTGGTGGTAGTGTTGGGATGATAGTGGTGGTAGTGTTGGGATGATAGTGGTGGTAGTGTTGGGATGATAGTGGTGGTAGTGTTGGGATGATATTGGTGGTAGTGTTGGGATGATAGTGGTGGTAGTGTTGGGATGATAGTGGTGGTAGTGTTGGGATGATAGTGGTGGTAGTGTTGGGATGATAGTGGTGGTAGTGTTGGGATGATAGTGGTGGTAGTGTTGGGATGATAGTGGTGGTAGTGTTGGGATGATAGTGGTGGTAGTGTTGGGATGATAGTGGTGGTAGTGTTGGGATGATAGTGGTGGTAGTGTTGGGATGATAGTGGTGGTAGTGTTGGGATGATAGTGGTGGTAGTGTTGGGATGATAGTGGTGGTAGTGTTGGGATGATAGTGGTGGTAGTGTTGGGATGATAGTGGTGGTAGTGTTGGGATGATAGTGGTGGTAGTGTTGGGATGATAGTGGTGGTAGTGTTGGGATGATAGTGGTGGTAGTGTTGGGATGATAGTGGTGGTTGTGTTGGGATGATAGTGGTGGTAGTGTTGGGATGATAGTGGTGGTAGTGTTGGGATGATAGTGGTGGTTGTGTTGGGATGATAGTGGTGGTAGTGTTGGGATGATAGTGCTGGTAGTGTTGGGATGATAGTGGTGGTTGTGTTGGGATGATAGTGGTGGTAGTGTTGGGATGATAGTGGTGGTAGTGTTGGGATGATAGTGGTGGTAGTGTTGAGATGATAGTGGTGGTAGTGTTGGGATGATAGTGGTGGTAGTGTTGAGATGATAGTGGTGGTAGTGTTGGGATGATAGTGGTGGTAGTGTTGGGATGATAGTGGTGGTAGTGTTGGGATGATAGTGGAGGTAGTGTTGGGATGATAGTGGTGGTAGTGTTGAGATGATAGTGGTGGTAGTGTTGGGATGATAGTGGTGGTGGTGTTGGGATGATAGTGGTGGTAGTGTTGGGATGATAGTGATGGTAGTGTTGGGATGATAGTGGTGGTAGTGTTGAGATGATAGTGGTTTTAGTGTTGGGATGATAGTGGTGGTAGTGTTGGGATGATAGTGGTGGTAGTGTTGGGATGATAGTGGTGGTAGTGTTGGGATGATAGTGGTGGTAGTGTTGGGATGATAGTGGTGGTAGTGTTGGGATGATAGTGGTGGTAGTGTTGGGATGATAGTGGTGGTAGTGTTGAGATGATAGTGGTGGTAGTGTTGAGATGATAGTGGTGGTAGTGTTGGGATGATAGTGGTGGTAGTGTTGGGATGATAGTGGTGGTAGTGTTGAGATGATAGTGGTGGTAGTGTTGGGATGATAGTGGTGGTAGTGTTGAGATGATAGTGGTGGTAGTGTTGAGATGATAGTGGTGGTAGTGTTGGGATGATAGTGGTGGTAGTGTTGGGATGATAGTGGTGGTAGTGTTGAGATGATAGTGGTGGTAGTGTTGGGATGATAGTGGTGGTAGTGTTGAGATGATAGTGGTGGTAGTGTTGGGATGATAGTGGTGGTAGTGTTGGGATGATAGTGGTGGTAGTGTTGGGATGATAGTGGTGGTAGTGTTGGGATGATAGTGGTGGTAGTGTTGGGATGATAGTGGTGGTAGTGTTGGGATGATAGTGGTGGTAGTGTTGGGATGATAGTGGTGGTAGTGTTGGGATGATAGTGGTGGTAGTGTTTGGATGATAGTGGTGGTAGTGTTGGGATGATAGTGGTGGTAGTGTTGGGATGATAGTGGTGGTAGTGTTGGGATGATAGTGGTGGTGGTGTTGAGATGATAGTGGTGGTAGTGTTGGGATGATAGTGGTGGTAGTGTTGGGATGATAGTGGAGGTAGTGTTGGGATGATAGTGGTGGTAGTGTTGGGATGATAGTGGTGGTAGTGTTGGGATGATAGTGGTGGTAGTGTTGGGATGATAGTGGTGGTAGTGTTGGGATGATAGTGGTGGTAGTGTTGAGATGATAGTGGTGGTAGTGTTGGGATGATAGTGATAGAGAGAGAGAGAGAGAGAGAGAGAGAGAGAGAGAGAGAGAGAGAGAGAGAGACAGAGAGAGAGAGAGAGAGAGAGAGAGAGAGAGAGAGAGAGAGAGAGAGACAGAGAGAGAGAGAGAGAGAGAGAGAGAGAGAGAGAGAGAGAGAGAGAGAGAGAGAGAGAGAGAGAGAGAGAGAGAGAGAGAGAGAGAGAGAGAGAGAGAGACAGAGAGAGAGAGAGAGAGAGAGAGAGAGAGAGAGAGAGAGAGAGAGAGAGAGAGAGAGAGAGAGAGAGAGAGAGAGAGAGAGAGAGAGAGAGAGAGAGAGAGAGAGAGAGAGAGAGAGAGAGAGAGAGAGAGAGAGAGAGAGAGAGAGAGAGGGGTAATCAACACTAGGGTGGTAGTCAAAATACATGACGTCAATGAGGTAATAAGAGATCATTGATGACGTTATTGATAAGTGACCCACTGTAACGTTGTTAGCTGTTACGTTATCAACAGTAACGTTATCAACAGTAACGTTATCAACAGTAACGTTATCAACAGTAACGTTATCAACAGTACCGTTATCAACAGTAGCGTTATCAACAGTAACCTTATCAACAGTAACGTTATCAACAGTAACGTTATCAACAGTAACGTTATCAACAGTAACCTTATCAACAGCAACGTTATCAACAGTAACGTTATCAACAGTAACGTTATCAACAGTAACGTTATCAACAGTAACGTTATCAACAGTACCGTTATCAACAGTAGCGTTATCAACAGTAACCTTATCAACAGTAACGTTATCAACAGTAACGTTATCAACAGTAACGTTATCAACAGAAACGTTATCAACAGTAGCGTTATCAACAGTAACGTTATCAACAGTAACGTTATCAACAGTAACGTTATCAACAGTAGCGCTATCAACAGTAACGTTATCAACAGTAACGTTATCAACAGTAGCGCTATCAACAGTAACGTTATCAACAGTAACGTTATCAACAGTAACGTTATCAACAGTAGCGTTATCAAGAGTAACGTTATCAACAGTAACGTTACCAACAGTAACGTTATCAACAGTAACGTTATCAACAGTAACGTTATCAACAGTAACGTTATCAACAGTAGCGTTATCAACAGTAACGTTATAAACAGTTACGTTATCAACAGTAACGTTATCAACAGTAGCGTTATCAACAGTAACGTTATCAACAATAACGTTATCAGTAGTAACTTTATCAACAGTAACGTTATCAACAGTAGCGTTATCAACAGTAACGTTATCAACAGTAACTTTATCAACAATAACGTTATCAATAGTAACGTTATCAACAGTAACGTTATCAACAGTAACGTTATCAACAGTAACGTTATCAACAGTAACGTTATCAACAGTAGCGTTATCAACAGTAACGTTATCAACAGTAACGTTATCAACAGTAACGTTATCAACAGTAACGTTATCAACAGTAACGTTATCAACAGTAACGCTAACATTAGCGTTATCAACAGTAACGTTATCAACAGTAACGTTATCAATAGTAACGTTATCAACAGTAACGTTATCAATAGTAACGTTATCAACAGTAACGTTATCAACAGTAACGTTATCAACAGTAACGTTATCAACAGTAACGTTATCAACAGTAGCATTATCAACAGTAACGTTATAAACAGTTACGTTATCAACAGTAACGTTATCAACAGTAGCGTTATCAACAGTAACGTTATCAACAGTAACGTTATCAACAATAACGTTATCAATAGTAACTTTATCAACAGTAACGTTATCAACAGTAGCGTTATCAACAGTAACGTTATCAACAGTAACTTTATCAACAATAACGTTATCAATAGTAACGTTATCAACAGTAACGTTATCAACAGTAGCGTTATCAACAGTACCGTTGTCAACAGTAACGTTATCAACAGTAGCGTTATCAACAGTAACGTTATCAACAGTAACGTTATCAACAGTAGCGTTATCAACAGTAATGTTATCAACAGTAACGTTATCAACAGTAACGTTATCAACAGTAACGTTATCAACAGTAACGTTATCAACAGTAACTTTATCAACAATAACGTTATCAATAGTAACGTTATCAACAGTAACGTTATCAACAGTAGCGTTATCAACAGTAACGTTATCAACAGTAACGTTATCAACAGTAGCGTTATCAACAGTAACGTTATCAACAGTAACGTTATCAACAGTAACGTTATCAACAGTAACGTTATCAACAGTAGCGTTATCAACAGTAACGTTATCAACAGTAACGTTATCAATAGTAACGTTATCAACAGTAACGTTATCAATAGTAACGTTATCAACAGTAACGTTATCAACAGTAACGTCATCAACAGTAACGTTATCAACAGCAACGTTATCAACAGTAACGTTATCAACAGTAACGTTATCAACAGTAACGTTATCAACAGTAATGTTATCAACAGTAACGTTATCAATAGTAACGTCATCAACAGTAATGTTATCAACAGTAATGTTATCAACAGTAACGTTATCAACAGTAACGTTATCAACAGTAACGTCATCAACAGTAATGTTATCAACAGTAATGTTATCAACAGTAACGTTATCAACAGTAACGTTATCAACAGTAATGTTATCAACAGTAATGTTATCAACAGTAACGTTATCAACAGTAGCGTTATCAACAGTAATGTTATCAACAGTAACGTTATCAACAGTAAGGTTATCAACAGTAAAGTCATCAACAGTAACGTTATCAACAGTAACGTTATCAACAGTAACGTTATCAACAGTAACGTCATCAACAGTAACGTTATCAACAGTAACGCTAACAGTAGCGTTATCAACAGTAATGTTATCAACAGTAACGTTATCAATAGTAACGTTATCATCAGTAACGTTATCAACAGTAACGTTATCAACAGTAACGTTATCAACAGTAACGTTATCAACAGTAACGTTATCAACAGTAACGTTATCAACAGTAACGCTAAAAGTAGCGTTATCAACAGTAATGTTATCAACAGTAACGTTATCAACAGTAATGTTATCAACAGTAATGTTATCAACAGTAATGTTATCAACAGTAACGTTATCAACAGTAACGTTATCAACAATAACGTTATCAACAGTAACGTTATCAACAGTAACGTTATCAACAGTAACGTTATCAACAGTATCGTTACCCATTCCAGCAAGCGATCCCACTCTAGAGAATATTCACTGCCATTCCCACTAGAGACCATCCACTACCATTCCCATTCCATAGACCATTCACTACCATTCCCATTCCATAGACCATCCACTACCATTCCCATTCCAGAGACCATTCACTACCATTCCCATTCCAGAGACCATTCACTACCATTCCCATTCCAGAGACCATTCACTACCATTCCCATTCCAGAGACCATTCACTACCATTCCCATTCCAGAGACCATTCACTACCATTCCCATTCCAGAGACCATTCACTACCATTCCCATTCCAGAGACCATTCACTACCATTCCCATTCCAGACAGCATAACTCTGCGGGTGATGGGTCTCGCTAGCCTTGCTGGTGACGTCAGTCAACGTAAATAGGATTGACCTATTTTGTCGCTGCATCAATGTGACCTATTTTACCTCCCCCCTCATCCCCCCATCTCTCATTACCTCCCCCTTCCCTGACAGTACCATCCCCCATCCCTACAGTTGTGCACCGGGGCTCCCCTCCCCTGCCCCTCTGTTCGCCTGATATAACCTGATTAATTATTAGAATGGGAAGTGTGTGAGTTGAGTGTGTTGTATGTGTTGTGAGTAGTGTGTTGTATGTGTTGTGAGTAGTGTGTTGTATGTGTTGTGAGTAGTGTGTTGTATGTGTTTTGAGTAGTGTGTTGTATGTGTTGTAAGTTGCGTTATGTGTGTATCTTGTGAGCTGTGTTATGTATGTTGTTAGTTGTGTGTTGTTTGAGCTGTGTGTTGTGTGTTGTATGTGTTGTGTGAGTTGTATGTTGTGAGTAGTGTGTTGTATGTGTTGTGTGCGTGTTATGTGTGGTAAGTAAGTTATATGTACAATCAGTCCATCACCCTTGAAGTTTTGGGGTGGTCAGTCCCTCAGTCTGGAGAATAGTATTGTTCCATAGTCTGGAACAATATGGAGTTGAAGTGACAGGATTTTATACCATTTAAATGTTCACTCTGTCAGATACTGCAACACAAGGGTATCTTGGTACAGACCTGAAATCAACTTGGACAACTTCTACTAGTGAGAATGGCTGGATTTGAGAGGGACCTGACCTCTCAACGTCTACATTCTTACCTCTACTAGTGGCCTACGTCTCACCTCCTGGCGCCATATTGTTTCAGACTATGGAACAATACTCTTCTCCAGACTGAGGGACTGACCACCTCAAAACTCCATATTGTTTCAGACTATGGAACAATACTCTTCTCCAGACTGAGGGACTGACCACCTCAAAACTTCAAGGGTGATGGACTGATTACATCGTCTTCAAGTCTCTTCTGCTTCTATCGACTTTTCTGTACTCGACTGAAGAAGCCTACTGTGTAGGCGAAACGTTTAGAAATAAAGATACCTAACTGTTGCATATGTGTCGTACATAACAACAGGGTTAGGAGCAGGATCATGCAAGGAGTAGAGAAGGTTGTGTTGGTTTGTGGGTCTGCGAATGTCTTCGTCAAGGAGGAAGGTCCAGTAGTCATGTCATGTCTCAAGTTTGTCTATCTGTCTGTCACTGAGCGTCTTCCAGTACAGATTCAGCGCAGGGATGTCTAACTGGGCATGGAGAGACTCGCCTGTGGCGAAGTCCTCCCATCTGACATCAAGCACCCAGTGCAGCGCCTTGTTCTGGACACGCTGCAGTTTAAGTAAGTTCGTTTTTGCTGCAAGAGAGAAGGCTAGAGGAGAGTAAGTTATCAGAGGACATATTAGGGATTTGTAGAGGTGTAGTTTGGTGCGTTGAGAGGCATTTTTCAGCTTGTAGAGGCCCGCAAGGGCCTTACTAGCTATTGCATGCCTTGAGTGAATGTGTCCGTGTAAGCTTAGAAGGTAGTCAAAATTAACGCTAAGGACAGTGACAGATTGTGTGATAGGGATGTAAGTGCGGGTGTCAGCTGTGCTGAGCTCGACAGGTAATGGATGATCACGTTTCCTGCAGTTAAAATACGTAATGCTGGATTTATCTGCATTGGTTTTGATCCTCCATTTTTGTTCCCAGATGGCTATCCTGTCGACCTCATTTTGTGTTTTGTGTGTGAGTGTATCTATATTGGCATGAGTGATAAGTTGTGTAATGTCGTCTGCATAGGCTAGTGTGATGGAGTTGTGGTATACAGGTGTTGGAATGTCGTTAGTGTATAAAATATAGAGGGTAGGGGAGAGGACAGATCCCTGGGGTACTCCAGCATTTAGTGTGAAGTAGTCTGAGTAACAGCCTTGGAATTTTATTCTCATGGTACGACCGTCTAGGAAGTTGCAGAGGAGTTTACGAGTAGTGAGAGGCAGGTTGAAGTTAGTGCAGAGTTTGTACTCGAGCCCTTGGTGCCAGAGTGTCAACAGCTTTTTCAACGTCTTTTGCAACCAGGGCTGTCCTGTTTCTTTGTTCTGTGTTTATGTGGATGTAGTTGAGAATGATGTTAATGGCATCCTGTGTGGATCTGTGTGTTCTGAAGCCAAACTGACCATCAGAAAGTAGAGAATTGTGTTCCAGGTATCTGCGAAGGCGATGATTGATGAGTTTTTCAAAGAGTTTTCCTAGAGTTTCGAGGAGGCTGATAGAGCAATAGTTTCTAGAGTCAGAGTGGCCTTTATTGGGTTTAGGAAGGAGGATAGCAGTAGCAGCTTTGAAGAGGGAAGGGAAGTATCCAGAGGCAAGGGAGGCATTGAGGAGGTTTGTGTAGGCAGTAATGATAGAGTCAGCCCATCACCCTTGAAGTTTTGAGGTGGTCAGTCCCTCAGTCTGGAGAAGAGTATTGTTCCATAGTCTGGAACAATATGGAGTTGAAGTGACAGGATTTTATACCATTTTAATGTTCAATCTGTCAGACACTGCAACACAAGGGTATCTTGGTACAGACCTGAAATCAACTTCGACAACCTCTACTAGTGAGAATGGCTGGATTTGAGAGGGACCTGACCTCCCAACGACAACATTCTTACCTCTAATAGTGACCTACGTCTCACCTCCTGGCGGTATATAAGGCTCCATCCTGTCACTTCAACTCCATATTGTTTCAGACTATGGAACAATACTCTTCTCCAGACTGAGGGACTGACCACCTCAAAACTTCAAGGGTGATGGACTGATTACATCGTCTTCAAGTATCTTCTGCTTCTATCAACTTTTCTGTACTCGACTGAAGAAGCCTACTGTGTAGGCGAAACGTTTCGAAATAAAGATACCTAACTGTTGCATATGTGTCGTACCTAACAACCTGTCGGTATTTTATACCATATTAATGTTCAGATCTGTTTGTGACTTGAAAAAGCCCACTGTGTGGGCGAAACGTTGTCATTAAAGGATCACATTATACTGCATATGTGTTTATATTTCCAAGGTTCTGGAGCACAGGCAAGGAGACTGGAGGTTATATACTAACATCAGGTGGAAAGGGACGTGTAGCAGACGAGGGTATCAGTCCACCAGCGTGTAGTTGATGTAATCAGTCCACCAATCCTGAAAATGTTGATGTAATTAGTCCATCAATTTTGAAGAAATTGATTACATTGACTCCAGGCTGAGGGACTAATTACCTCAAACTCCTCCTGATCTTCACCATTCCGTGTACAGGACTGATGAAGCCACTGTGTGGCGAAACGTTTCCTCAATAAACATACCCAAGAGTTGCACATGTGTCTAATTTATCAGAAAAATATCTAGTGAGAAATATGAAAGAACATGTCGGAATAAATCAAAATAAACTGTGTGACCTTGATCAAGGTCCCTGGACCTTGATCAACGTCCCAGGACCGAAATGTTTTCTAATGAATGTCACAGTGTTTTTTCTTACGTGTCTTTCTAAACCAACTTCTCGGTATTTATTACCAAGGTTTATACCAAAAGGAAAAATAATATTAAATATTAAAAAAAAACAGTAGTGAAATTGGGAAATAGACCTAAGCGATTTTCCTGTACTTACACGTACGTCTTCAGGCACGTACGTGTGTGTGAAGACAGTCACCGTGTACATTTTCCAGTCACTGTCCACCCTATGTATGAACATTTTCCAGTCACTGTCCACCCTACACATTTTCCAGTAGCTGTCCACCCTATGTATGAATATTTTCCAGTCACTGTCCACCCTATGTATGAACATTTTCCAGTCACTGTCCACCCTATGTATGAACATTTTCCAGTCACTGTCCACCCTATGTATGAACATTTTCCAGTCACTGTCCACCCTATGTATGAACATTTTCCAGCCACTGTCCACCCTATGTATGAATATTTTTCAGTCACTGTCCACCCTATGTATGAACATTTTCCAGCCACTGTCCACCCTATGTATGAACATTTTCCAGCCACTGTCCACCCTATGTATGAACATTTTCCAGTCACTGTCCACCCTACATACTTTTTTCAGACACTGTCCACCCTACATATATTTTTCAGTCACTGTCCACCCTACACACATTTTCCAGTCACTGTCCACCCTACATACATTTCTCAGTCACTGTCCACCCTACATATATTTTTCAGTCACTGTCCACCTTACACACATTTTCCAGTCACTGTCCACCCTACACACATTTTCCAGACACTGTCCACCCTACACACATTTTCCAGACACTGTCCATCCTGCACACATTTTCCAGTCACTGTCCACCCTACATGCATTTTCGAGACACTGTCCACCCTACGCACATTTTCCAGTCACTGTCCACCCTGCACACATTTTCAAGCCACTGTCCACCCTACATATGAACTTTTTCCAGTCACTGTCCACCCTACACACATTTTCAAGCCACTGTCCACCCTACATATGAACTTTTTCCAGTCACTGTCCACCCTACACACATTTTCCAGTCACTGTCCACCCTACGTTTGAACATTTTCCAGTCACTGTCCACCCAAATGCATTTTCCAGTCACTGTCCACCCTACGTATGAACATTTTCCAGTCACTGTCCACCCTATGTATGAACATTTTCCAGTCACTGTCCACCCTACACACATTTTCCAGTCACTGTCCACCCTACGTATGAACATTTTCCAGTCACTGTCCACCCAAATGCATTTTCCAGTCACTGTCCACCCTACGTATGATCATTTTCCAGTCACTGTCCACCCTACGTGTGAACATTTTCCAGTCACTGTCCACCCTATGTATGAACATTTTCCAGTCACTGTCCACCCTACGTATGAACATTTTCCAGTCACTGTCCACCCAAATGCATTTTCCAGTCAATGTCCACCCTACACACATTTTCTAGTCACTGTCCACCCTATGTATGAACATTTTCCAGTCACTGTCCACCCTACACACATTTTCCAGTCACTGTCCACCCTACGTATGAACATTTTCCAGTCACTGTCCACCCTACACACATTTTCCAGTCACTGTCCACCCTACGTATGAACATTTTCCAGTCACTGTCCACCCTACACACATTTTCCAGTCACTGTCCACCCTACGTATGAACATTTTCCAGTCACTGTCCACCCTACACACATTTTCCAGTCACTGTCCACCCTACGTATGAACATTTTCCAGTCACTGTCCACCCTACGTATGAACATTTTCCAGTCACTGTCCACCCTACGTATGAACATTTTCCAGTCACTGTCCACCCTACATACATTCAATCCATTTCCATCTCTAAATTTATTGCCATTTTTCTAAACAGGTGGACTTTCTGAGTCATGCCAGCAGTGGAGGGTAGGGAGAGAGCCATCTGCTTAACTACCATTGTCTTAACCATCTATATAACAGCAGAGTTCTCAGTCAACATATTACTACACTCTGTTTTCAGTTTGATATAATTATTACGGAGCCCATACCCATCCTGTGGGCAGTCACCCCATACCCATCCTGTGGGTGGTAGTCACCCCATACCCATCCTGTGGGTGGTAGTCACCCCATACCCATCCTGTGGGTGGTAGTCACCCCATACCCATCCTGTGGGTGGTAGTCACCCCATACCCATCCTGTGGGTGGTAGTCACCCCATACCCATCCTGTGGGCAGCAGTCACCCCATACCCATCCTGTGGGTGGTAGTCACCCCATACCCATCCTGTGGGTGGTAGTCACCCCATACCCATCCTGTGGGTGGTAGTCACCCCATACCCATCCTGTGGGTGGTAGTCACCCCATACCCATCCTGTGGGTGGTAGTCACCCCATACCCATCCTGTGGGCAGTCACCCCATACCCATCCTGTGGGTGGTAGTCACCCCATACCCATCCTGTGGGTGGTAGTCACCCCATACCCATCCTGTGGGTGGTAGTCACCCCATACCCATCCTGTGGGCAGTCACCCCATTCCCATCCTGTGGGTAGTAGTCACCCCATACCCATCCTGTAGACAGTAGTCACCCCACATCCATCCTTCGGGCAGTACTGAAAAGATTAGAGGTATATAATGGGTCCAGGGACTGTACCTCAACATTACAGAGGTACATAATGAGCCCAGGGACTGTACCTGAACATTACAGAGGCACATAATGAACCCAGGGACTGTACCTCAACATTACAGTGGTACATAATGAGCCCAGGGACTGTACCTCAACATTACAGAGGTACATAATGAGCCCAGGGACTGTACCTCAACATTACAGAGGTACATAATGAGCCCAGGGACTGTACCTCAACATTACAGAGGTACATAATGAGCCCAGGGACTGTACCTCAGCATTACAGAGGTACATAATGAGCCAAGGGACTGTACCTCAACATTACAGAGGTACATAATGAGCCCAGGGACTGTACCTCAACATTACAGAGGTACATAATGAGTCCAGGGACTGTACCTCAACATTACAGAGGTACATAATGAGCCCAGGGACTGTACCTCAACATTACAGAGGTACATAATGAGCCCAGGGACTGTACCTCAACATTACAGAGGTACATAATGAGCCTAGGGACTGTACCTCAACATTACAGAGGTACATAATGAGCCCAGGGACTGTACCTCAACACTACAGAGGTACATAATGAGCCCAGGGACTGTACTTCAACATTACAGAGGTACATAATGAGTCCAGGGACTGTACCTCAACATTACAGAGGTACATAATGAGCCCAGGGACTGTACCTCAACATTACAGAGGTACATAATGAGCCCAGGGACTGTACCTCAACATTGCAGAGGTACATAATGAGCCCAAGGACTGTACCTCAACATTACAGAGGTACATAATGAGCCTAGGGACTGTACCTCAACATTACAGAGGTACATAATGAGTCCAGGGACTGTACCTCAACATTACAGAGGTACATAATGAGCCCAGGGACTGTACCTCAACATTACAGAGGTACATAATGAGCCCAGGGACTGTACCTCAACATTACAGAGGTACATAATGAGCCCAGGGACTGTACCTCAACATTACAGAGGTACATAATGAGCCAAGGGACTGTACCTCAACATTACAGAGGTACATAATGAGCCCAGGGACTGTACCTCAACATTACAGAGGTACATAATGAGCCAAGGGACTGTACCTCAACATTACAGAGGTACATAATGAGCCCAGGGAATGTACCTCAACATTACAGAGGTACATAATGAGCCAAGGGACTGTACCTCAACATTACAGAGGTACATAATGAGCCCAGGGACTGTACCTCAACATTACAGAGGTACATAATGAGCCCAGGGACTGTACCTCAACATTACAGAGGTACATAATGAGCCCAGGGACTGTACCTCAACATTACAGAGGTACATAATGAGCAGAGGTACATAATGAGCCCAGGGACTGTACCTCAACATTACAGAGGTACATAATGAGCCCAGGGACTGTACCTCAACATTACAGAGGTACATAATGAGCCCAGGGACTGTACCTCAACATTACAGAGGTACATAATGAGCCCAGGGACTGTACCTCAACATTACAGAGGTACATAATGAGCCCAGGGACTGTACCTCAGCATTACAGAGGTACATAATGAGCCCAGGGACTGTACCTCAACATTACAGAGGTACATAATGAGCCAAGGGACTGTACCTCAACATTACAGAGGTACATAATGAGCCCAGGGACTGTACCTCAGCATTACAGAGGTACATAATGAGCCCAGGGACTGTACTTCAACATTACAGAGGTACATAATGAGCCCAGGGACTGTACCTCAACATTACAGAGGTACATAATGAGCCCACGGACTGTACCTCAGCATTACAGAGGTACATAATGAGCCCAGGGACTGTACCTCAACATTACAGAGGTACATAATGAGCCCAGGGACTGTACCTCAACATTACAGAGGTACATAATGAGCCCAGGGACTGTACCTCAGCATTACAGAGGTACATAATGAGCCCAGGGACTGTACCTCAACATTACAGAGGTACATAATGAGCCCAGGGACTGTACCTCAGCATTACAGAGGTACATAATGAGCCCAGGGACTGTACCTCAACATTACAGAGGTACATAATGAGCCCAGGGACTGTACCTCAACATTACAGAGGTACATAATGAGCCCAGGGACTGTACCTCAGCATTACAGAGGTACATAATGAGCCCAGGGACTGTACCTCAACATTACAGAGGTACATAATGAGCCCAGGGACTGTACCTCAACATTACAGAGGTACATAATGAGCCCAGGGACTGTACCTCAACATTACAGAGGTACATAATGAGCCCAGGGACTGTACCTCAACATTACAGAGGTACATAATGAGCCCAGGGACTGTACCTCAACATTACAGAGGTACATAATGAGCCCAGGGACTGTACCTCAACATTACAGAGGTACATAATGAGCCCAGGGACTGGACAGCTAATTATCCTCAATAAACCAGAAAATCTCAGCTCGGTCTCACACATTCTTTCTAGACTCCTCTTCGGCCCTTCCCTCCCTCCCTCCTTCCTTCCCTCCTTCCTTCCCTCCCTCCCTCCTTCCTTCCCTCCCTCCTTCTCACTGGCAGTTAGAGCACCATAAACTGAGTTAGGTGAAAGTTATAGGTGCTTAACTTCTCAGGTAATAGCAACATTAACAAGAGTCCATAACATAACATTATTTATCTTAAACATAATGAACCCTAAGTGTATATACACAGAGATATACATCTCTCAGTGTATATACACAGAGATATACATCTCTCAGTGTATATACACAGAGATATACATCTCTCAGTGTATATACACAGAGATATACATCTCTCAGTGTATATACACAGAGATATACATCTCTCAGTGTATATACACAGAGATATACATCTCTCAGTGTATATACACAGAGATATACATCTCTCAGTGTATATACACAGAGATATACATCTCTCAGTGTATATACACAGAGATATACATCTCTCAGTGTATATACACAGAGATATACATCTCTCAGTGTATATTCACAGAGATATGCATCTCTCAGTGTATATACACAGAGATATACATCTCTCAGTGTATATACACAGAGATATGCATCTCTCAGTGTATATACACAGAGATATACATCTCTCAGTGTATATACACAGAGATATACATCTCTCAGTGTATATACACAGAGATATACATCTCTCAGTGTATATACACAGAGATATACATCTCTCAGTGTATATACACAGAGATATACATCTCTCAGTGTATATACACAGAGATATGCATCTCTCAGTGTATATACACAGAGATATACATCTCTCAGTGTATATTTATTTATTTATTTATTTATTATAAATTTGTGCACACATACAGAGGTACAAAAAAATACAGATAAGAGCAGCATGCCAAAGCCACTTATACTATGCATAGCATTACGGGCTGGCTTAAAATTAACTTAAGATTAATTAAGCAATGATGAAGTCAGTGATAAAACATTAATGTAAACAGATTACTATAAAGCACAAGTGAGTATTACAAAGACAGGTCATATGAAGGATTCTGTTAGGTAGTGTATTTAAAAAATAATAAAGTTAGATTGGGTTTTAGGTTTAACATTTATGTGATATAATTGTGAGAAACATTTAAGATATACAATTTATAAGGTTCAGTTATTCAGTATTTATTTGGTTTTGGTTGAGTAAGTGATCTTTGAGTAGAGACTTGAATTTATAAACAGGTAGTGTTTCTTTTATATTTACAGGTAATGAATTCCAGATTTTAGGGCCTTTTATGTGCATTGAGTTTTTGCATAGTGTGAGATGGACACGAGGAACATCAAAGAGTGATCTGTGCCTTGTGTTATGGTCATGTGTTCTGTTGAGGTTGGCAAGGAGATGTTTGAGGGGAGGGTTAATATCAGAGTTAAGTGTTCTATGTATGTAATAGGTGCAGTAATAAGTATGGATGTTTTGTATGGTGAGTAGGTTTAGTGTATTGAATATTGGTGGAGTGTGCTGCCTGTAGTGAGAATTTGTTATCATTCTAACTGCAGCCTTTTGTTGGGTAATTAGTGGTCTGAGATGGTTAACTGTTGTTGAGCCCCATGCACAAATTCCATAGGTGAGATAGGGGTAAATAAGAGAGTGATATAGGGCCAGGAGGGCTGACTGTGGAACATAGTACCGTATCTTCGATAGTATGCCTACAGTCTTGGAAATTTTCTTAGAAATTTGTTGTATATGTGTATGAAATTTGAGTCTATTATCAAGGTGGATTCCTAAGAATTTTCCCTCTGTTAGCTTTGTGATAGGTGATCCGTTTATCATTATGTTAAGAGGGACATCTGTAGCTCTGTTACCAAACTGAATGAAGTAGGTTTTGTCAATGTTTAGTGTAAGTTTGTTAGTCCTCATCCAGGTAGATATTTTCTGTAATTCTGTATTTACAGTATTGGCTAGTGTGACTGGGCTCGGGTGAGAGAAGACGTATGTAGTGTCATCTGCAAATAGTGTGGGTTTGAGTAATTGCGAAGCATTTGGAAGGTCATTTATGTATAGGAGAAAGAGAAGAGGGCCTAGGACACTTCCCTGTGGGACACCAACTGTAATTGGTTGCGCAGAAGAGTTTGCCCCATTTGCGTACACATATTGGCTTCTGTTGCTGAGGTATGACTTGAGGTAATTGAGGGAGTGCCCTCTTATACCATAGTGTGACAATTTTACGTGGAGCAAGTCATGGTCAACTGTATCAAAAGCTTTACGTAAGTCAATGAAGATCCCCAGTGGGACTTCTTTTTTCTCTATTGCAGTGTATATATGTTCTACCATGTGTATAATAGCATCATTAGTATTTTTATTAGGCCTGAATCCAAATTGGCAGGGGTTGAGTATGTTCTGGGAGATAAGGTAGGAGTAGATTCGTTTATGAATTAGTTTTTCAAAGATTTTTGAGAGAGGGTGTAAGTTGGATATTGGCCTATAGTTATTCAACTCTGTTTGGTCTCCTCCTTTGTGGATCGGGGTGACCCTTGCTATTTTGAGTACTGTAGGGAAGGTGGAGGATTCAATGGATTTGTTAAAGAGTGTTGCAATGATTGGAGATAGCACTTGTGACACTTTTTTATATATAAAGGGTGGTAAGGTACTTAAATCTCCTGCCTTGTTTTTTAGTGCATTGATAATAAGGGAGACTTCGTATGGGTTAGTCGGAGCTAGGAACAGTGTGTTCGGGTAGTTGCCGGTGAGGTAGTTATTTGGTGGGGTATCTGAGCTTGGGATTTTATGGGCAAGGTTTTGTCCTATAGTGGAGAAGAAATCATTGAGTCTGTTTGCTGTTTCTGTTGGTGGGAGTTGGGGTTCATCTGATTTTGCTAATTTTATTTCGCTATTTCGTGATATCTCTCAGTGTATATACACAGAGATATACATCTCTCAGTGTATATACACAGAGATATACATCTCTCAGTGTATATACACAGAGATATACATCTCTCAGTGTATATACACAGAGATATACATCTCTGTGTATATACACTAAGACGTGTATATATCTGTGTATATGTACAGAGTTTATATTAATGCAGCCTTTATAATCCTAGTGTAGCAGATAGGCTTTAAACCCACTTACTCATCCACCATCCCAGTAATGGTACTCACCATCCCAGTAATGGTACTCACCATCCCAGTAATGGTACTCACCATCCCAGTAATGGTACTCACTCTCCCAGTAATGGTACTCACCATCCCAGTAATGGTACTCACCATCCCAGTAATGGTACTCACCATCCCAGTAATGGTACTCACCATCCCAGTAATGGTACTCACAATCCCAGTAATGATACTCACTATCCCAGTAATGGCACTCACCATCCCAGTAATGGTACTCACCATCCCAGTAATGGTAGTCACCATCCCAGTAATGGTACTCACCATCCCAGTAATGGTACTCACCATCCAAGTAATGGTACTCACCATCCCAGTAATGGTACTCACCATCCCAGTAATGGTACTCACCATCCCAGTAATGGTACTCACCATCCCAGTAATGGTACTCACCATCCCAGTAATGGTACTCACCATCCCAGTAATGGTACTCACCATCCCAGTAATGGTACTCACCATCCAAGTAATGGTCCTCACCATCCCAGTAATGGTACTCACCATCCCAGTAATGGCACTCATAATCCCAGTAATGGTACTCACCATCCCAGTAATGGTACTCACCATCCCACTAATGGTACTCACCATCCCAGTAATGGTCCTCACCATCCCAGTAATGGTACTCACCATCCCAGTAATGGTACTCACCATCCCAATAATGGTACTCACCATCCCACTAATGGTACTCACCATCCCAGTAATGGTCCTCACCATCCCAGTAATGGAACTCACCATCCCAGTAATGGTACTCACCATCCCAGTAATGGTACTCACCATCCCAGTAATGGTACTCACCATCCCAGAAATGGTACTCACCATCCCAGTAATGGTACTCACCATCCCAGTAATGGTCCTCACCATCCCAGTAATGGTCCTCACCATCCCAGTAATGGTACTCACCATCCCAGTAATGGTACTCACCATCCCAGTAATGGTACTCACCATCCCAGAAATGGTACTCACCATCCCAGTAATGGTACTCACCATCCCAGTAATGGTACTCACCATCCCAGTAATGGTACTCACCATCCCAGTAATGGTACTCACCATCCCAGTAATGGTACTCACCATCCCAGTAATGGTACTCACCATCCCAGTAATGGTACTCACCATCCCAGTAATGGTACTCACGATCCCAGTAATGGTACTCACCATTCCAGTAATGGTACTCACCATCCCAGTAATGGTACTCACCATTCCAGTAATGGTCCTCACCATCCCAGTAATGGTTCTCACCATCCCAGTAATGGTACTCACCATCCCAGTAATGGTACTCACCATCCCAGTAATGGTACTCACCATCCCAGTAATGGTACTCACCATTCCAGTAATGGTCCTCACCATCCCAGTAATGGTACTCACCATCCCAGTAATGGTACTCACCATCCCAGTAATGGCACTCACCATCCCAGTAATGGTCCTCACCATCCCAGTAATGGTACTCACCATCCCAGTAATGGTACTCACCAT
Source organism: Cherax quadricarinatus (assembly GCF_038502225.1). Taxonomy (NCBI): domain Eukaryota; kingdom Metazoa; phylum Arthropoda; class Malacostraca; order Decapoda; family Parastacidae; genus Cherax; species Cherax quadricarinatus. The sequence goes on from NC_091391.1 coordinate 3,233,525, forward strand.
CCCAGTAATGGTACTCACCATCCCAGTAATGGCACTCATAATCCCAGTAATGGTACTCACCATCCCAGTATATCAAAGTTAATGGAAGTGTCTAAGGGAATGACCCAAATATAACGCCTGTGTGCTCTTCCTGTTGACGTTACTTAATGTATAAGGTCGTGAACCCCTTGTTAATTGATGTATAAGGTCGTGAACCCCTTGTTAATTGATGTATAAGGTCCTGAACCCCTTGTTAATTGATGTATAAGGTCGTGAACCCCTTGTTAATTGATGTATAAGGTCGTGAACCCCTTGTTAATTGACGTATAAGGTCGTGAACCCCTTGTTAATTGATGTATAAGGTCGTGGACCCCTTGTTAATTGATGTATAATGTCGTGACCCCCTTGTTAATTGATGTATAGGGTCGGGAACCCCTTGTTAATTGATGTATAAGGTCGTGAACCCCTTAATTGATGTATAAGGTCATGAACCCCTTGTTAATTGATGTATAAAGTCGTGAACCCCTTGTTAATTGATGTATAAGGTCGTGAACCCCTTGTTAATTGATGTATAAGGTCGTGAACCCCTTGCTAATTGATGTATAAGGTCGTGAACCCCTTGCTAATTGATGTATAAGGTCGTGAACCCCTTGTTAATTGATGTATAAGGTCATGAACCCCTTGTTAATTGATGAATAAGGTCGTGAACCCCTTGTTAATTGATGTATAAAGTCGTGAACCCCTTGTTAATTGATGTATATGGTCGTGAACCCCTTGATAATTGATGTATAAGGTCGTGAACCCCTTGTTAATTGATATATAAGGTCTTGAACCCCTTGTTAATTGATGTATAAGGTCGTGAACCCCTTGTTAATTGATGTATAATTTCGTGAACCCCTTAATTGATGTATAAGGTCGTGAACCCCTTGTTAATTGATGTATAAGGTCGTGAACCCCTTGTTAATTGATGTATAAAGTCGTGAACCCCTTGTTAATTGATGTATAAGGTCGTGAACCCCTTGTTAATTGATGTATAAGGTCGTGAACCCCTTAATTGATGTATAAGGTCGTGAACCCCTTGTTAATTGATGTATAAGGTCGTGAACCCCTTGTTAATTGATGTATAAAGTCGTGAACCCCTTGTTAATTGATGTATAAGGTCGTGAACCCCTTGTTAATTGATGTATAAGGTCGTGAACCCCTTAATTGATGTATAAGGTCGTGAACCCCTTGTTAATTGATGTATAAGGTCGTGAACCCCTTGTTAATTGATGTATAAAGTCGTGAACCCCTTGTTAATTGATATATAAGGTCGTGAACCCCTTGTTAATTGATGTATAAGGTCGTGAACCCCTTGTTAATTGACGTATAAGGTCGTGAACCCCTTGTTAATTGATGTATAAGGTTGTGAACCCCTTGTTAATTGACGTATAATGTCGTGAACCCCTTGTTAATTGATGTATAAGGTCGTGAACCCCTTGTTAATTGATGTATAAGGTCGTGAACCCCTTGTTAATTGATGTATAAGGTCGTGAACCCCTTGTTAATTGATGTATAAGGTCGTGAACCCCTTGTTAATTGATGTATAAGGTCGTGAACCCCTTGTTAATTGATGTATAAGGTCATGAACCCCTTGTTAATTGATGTATAAGGTCATGAACCTCTTGTCAGTTGTTGTATAAGGTCGTGATCCTCTCGTCAGGGACTGTACGAGGTCGTGGTTCGCTTTCTTTCATATTACCGATGATTGTAGATGAATGGTTCAGAGAACCGACACGTTGATAAATTAGACATGTGCAACTCTTGGGTATCTTTATTAAGGAAACGTTTCGCCACACAGTGGCTTCATCAGTCCATACGTAGGAGAAACTTGAAGAACTGGAGGAGAATGAGGTAATCAGTCCCTCAACCTCGAGTCGATGTGGTAATCTATTCAAGATTGATGGACTGACCACATCGACTCAAGGTTGAGGGACTGATTACCTCATTCTCCTCCTGTTCTTCAAGTTTCTCCTATATATGGACTGATGAAGCCACTGTGTGGCGAAACGTTTCCTTAATAAAGATACCCAAGAGTTGCACATGTGTCTAATTTTTCATATTACCGATAAGTTCTTGAACCGTCTCATTTCTTGACGTCACTGGTTGGACATACTCACATAAAGTGAACCTTTCATGAGCTATTTCCCAAGGTTTGGAACCTCTTTATTGACGTCAGTTGTGATAAAGAATAATAAACCTCTCATCTGACTGTATAAGGTCACTGAACCTCACGTCAATGCTTGTATTAGGTAGTGAACCTCGTCCGTGGTTCTGTAAGTTCACTGAACCTCTTGTAAATGCTTGTTTAAGATCATGAACCTCTCATTATCGGTTGTATAAGGTCATGAACCTCTCGTTAGTGGTTGTATAAGGTCATGAACCTCTCGTTAGTAGTTGTATAAGGTCATGAACCTCTCATTAGTGGTTGTATAAGGTCATGAACCTCTCGTTAGTGGGTGTATAAGGTCATGAACCTCTCGTTAGTGGGTGTATAAGATCATGAACCTCTCATTAGTGGGTGTATAAGGTCATGAACCTCTCATTAGTGGGTGTATAAGGTCATGAACCTCTCGTTAATGGTTGTATAAGGTCATGAACCTCTCGTTAGTGGTTGTATAAGGTCATGAACCTCTCGTTAGTGGTTGTATAAGGTCATGAACCTCTCATTAGTGGGTGTATAAGGTCATGAACCTATCATTAGTGGGTGTATAAGGTCATGAACCTCTCATTAGTGGGTGTATAAGGTCATGAACCTCTCATTAGTGGGTGTATAAGGTCATGAACCTCTCATTAGTGGGTGTATAAGGTCATGAACCTCTCATTAGTGGGTGTATAAGGTCATGAACCTCTCATTAGTGAGTGTATAAGGTCATGAACCTCTCATTAGTGGTTGTATAAGGTCATGAACCTCTCATTAGTGGGTGTATAAGGTCATGAACCTCTCATTAGTGGGTGTATAAGGTCATGAACCTCTCATTAGTGGGTGTATAAGGTCATGAACCTCTCATTAGTGGGTGTATAAGGTCATGAACCTCTCATTAGTGGGTGTATAAGGCCATGAACCTCTCATTAGTGAGTGTATAAGGTCATGAACCTCTCATTAGTGAGTGTATAAGGCCATGAACCTCTCATTAGTGGGTGTATAAGGCCATGAACCTCTCATTAGTGGGTGTATAAGGTCATGAACCTCTCATTAGTGAGTGTATAAGGCCATGAACCTCTCATTAGTGGTTGTATAAGGTCATGAACCTCTCATTAGTGGTTGTATAAGGTCATGAACCTCTCATTAGTGGTTGTATAAGGTCATGAACCTCTCATTAGTGGGTGTATAAGGTCATGAACCTCTCATTAGTGGTTGTATAAGGTCATGAACCTCTCATTAGTGGTTGTATAAGGCCATGAACCTCTCATTAGTGGTTGTATAAGGTCATGAACCTCTCGTTATCGGTTGTATAAGGTCAGGAACTTATGTTGACATCCCTGGACACATAAGAGTATAACAACTCTCGTAGAAGTTTAAAGTGGACTGAGAAGTGTTTGTGCATTGGTAAGAGTAGTGAAGGGACTTGGTGTTGTTGGTGAGGTGACTGTTGGTGGTGCTGGTGAGGTGGCTGTTGGTGGTGCTGGTGAGGTGACTGTTGGTGGTGCTGGTGAGGTGACTGTTGGTGGTGCTGGTGAGGTGACTGTTGGTGTTGCTGGTGAGGTGACTGTTGGTGTTGCTGGTGAGGTGACTGTTGGTGGTGCTGGTGAGGTGACTGTTGGTGTTGCTGGTGAGGTGACTGTTGGTGTTGTTGGTGAGGTGACTGTTGGTGGTGCTGGTGAGGTGACTGTAGGTGTTGTTGGTGAGGTGACTGTTGGTGGTGCTGGTGAGGTGACTGTTGGTGTTGCTGGTGAGGTGACTGTTGGTGGTGCTGGTGAGGTGACTGTTGGTGTTGCTGGTGAGGTGACTGTTGGTGGTGCTGGTGAGGTGACTGTTGGTGTTGTTGGTGAGGTGACTGTTGGTGGTGCTGGTGAGGTGACTGTTGGTGTTGCTGGTGAGGTGACTGTTGGTGGTGCTGGTGAGGTGACTGTTGGTGTTGTTGGTGAGGTGACTGTTGGTGGTGCTGGTGAGGTGACTGTTGGTGGTGCTGGTGAGGTGACTGTTGGTGTTGCTGGTGAGGTGACTGTTGGTGTTGCTGGTGAGGTGACTGTTGGTGGTGCTGGTGAGGTGACTGTTGGTGGTGCTGGTGAGGTGACTGTTGGTGGTGCTGGTGAGGTGACTGTTGGTGGTGCTGGTGAGGTGACTGTTGGTGTTGCTGGTGAGGTGACTGTTGGTGGTGCTGGTGAGGTGACTGTTGGTGTTGCTGGTGAGGTGACTGTTGGTGTTGCTGGTGAGGTGACTGTTGGTGTTGCTGGTGAGGTGACTGTTGGTGGTGCTGGTGAGGTGACTGTTGGTGGTGCTGGTGAGGTGACTGTTGGTGGTGCTGGTGAGGTGACTGTTGGTGGTGCTGGTGAGGTGACTGTTGGTGTTGCTGGTGAGGTGACTGTTGGTGGTGCTGGTGAGGTGACTGTTGGTGGTGCTGGTGAGGTGACTGTTGGTGGTGCTGGTGAGGTGACTGTTGGTGGTGCTGGTGAGGTGACTGTTGGTGGTGCTGGTGAGGTGACTGTTGGTGGTGCTGGTGAGGTGACTGTTGGTGGTGCTGGTGAGGTGACTGTTGGTGGTGCTGGTGAGGTGACTGTTGGTGGTGCTGGTGAGGTGACTGTTGGTGTTGCTGGTGAGGTGATTGTTGGTGGTGCTGGTGAAGTGACTGTTGGTGGTGCTGGTGAAGTGACTGTTGGTGTTGTTGGTGAGGTGACTGTTGGTGGTGCTGGTGAAGTGACTGTTGGTGGTGCTGGTGAGGTGACTGTCTTGTCAGGGTCAGAGGTGGTGAAAAGTGGAGTGTTGGAGTGTTGGAGTGGTGGAGTGTTGGAGTGTTGGAGTGTTGGAGTGTTGGAGGGCTGAGGTGTTTACCTCAACCAATCATTCAACGCAGTATTTGAGGAGAAAGAGGAGGAGCAGGGGAAGAGAAGGAAGAGGAGCAGGGGAAGAGAAGAGGAATAGGAGGAGCAGGGGAAGAGGAGGAGGAGGAGCAGGTGAAGAGAAGGAGGAGGAGCAGGGGAAGAGGAGGAGGAGGAGCAGGTGAAGAGGAGGAGGAGGAGCAGGGGAAGAGGAGGAGAAGGAGCAGGGGAAGAGGAGGAGGAGGTGCAGGGGAAGAGGAGGAGGAGGAGCAGGGGAAGAGGAGGAGGAGGTGCAGGGGAAGAGGAGGAGGAGGAGCAGGTGAAGAGGAGGAGGAGGAGCAGGGGAAGAGGAGGAGGAGGAGCAGGGGAAGAGGAGGAGGAGGAGCAGGTGAAGAGGAGGAGGAGGAGCAGGGGAAGAGGAGGAGGAGGAGCAGGGGAAGAGGAGGAGGAGGTGCAGGGGAAGAGGAGGAGGAGGAGCAGGTGAAGAGGAGGAGGAGGAGCAGGGGAAGAGGAGGAGGAGGAGCAGGGGAAGAGGAGGAGGAGGAGCAGGTGAAGAGGAGGAGGAGGAGCAGGGGAAGAGGAGGAGGAGGAGCAGGGGAAGAGAAGAGGAATAGGAGGAGCAGGGGAAGAGGAGGAGGAGGAGCAGGGGAAGAGGAGGAGGAGGAGCAGGGGAAGAGGAGGAGGAGGAGCAGGGGAAGAGGAGGAGGAGGAGCAGGGGAAGAGGAGGAGGAGGAGCAGGTGAAGAGGAGGAGGAGGAGCAGGGGAAGAGGAGGAGGAGGAGCAGGTGAAGAGGAGGAGGAGGAGCAGGGGAAGAGGAGGAGGAGGAGCAGGGGAAGAGGAGGAGGAGGAGCAGGTGAAGAGGAGGAGGAGGAGCAGGGGAAGAGGAGGAGGAGGAGCAGGGGAAGAGGAGGAGGAGGTGCAGGGGAAGAGGAGGAGGAGGAGCAGGTGAAGAGGAGGAGGAGGAGCAGGGGAAGAGGAGGAGGAGGAGCAGGGGAAGAGGAGGAGGAGGAGCAGGTGAAGAGGAGGAGGAGGAGCAGGGGAAGAGGAGGAGGAGGAGCAGGGGAAGAGAAGAGGAATAGGAGGAGCAGGGGAAGAGGAGGAGGAGGAGCAGGGGAAGAGGAGGAGGAGGAGCAGGGGAAGAGGAGGAGGAGGAGCAGGGGAAGAGGAGGAGGAGGAGCAGGGGAAGAGGAGGAGGAGGAGCAGGTGAAGAGGAGGAGGAGGAGCAGGGGAAGAGGAGGAGGAGGAGCAGGTGAAGAGGAGGAGGAGGAGCAGGGGAAGAGGAGGAGGAGGAGCAGGGGAAGAGGAGGAGGAGGAGCAGGTGAAGAGGAGGAGGAGGAGCAGGGGAAGAGGAGGAGGAGGAGCAGGGGAAGAGGAGGAGGAGGAGCAGGTGAAAAGGAGGAGGAGGAGCAGGGGAAGAGGAGGAGGAGGAGCAGGGGAAGAGAAGAGGAATAGGAGGAGCAGGGGAAGAGGAGGAGGAGGAGCAGGGGAAGAGGAGGAGGAGGAGCAGGGGAAGAGGAGGAGGAGGAGCAGGTGAAGAGGAGGAGGAGGAGCAGGGGAAGAGAAGAGGAATAGGAGGAGCAGGGGAAGAGGAGGAGGAGGAGCAGGTGACGAGGAGGAGGAGGAGCAGGGGAAGAGGAGGAAGAGGAGCAGGGGAAGAGGAGGAGGAGGAGCAGGTGAAGAGGAGGAGGAGGAGCAGGGGAAGAGGAGGAAGAGGAGCAGGGGAAGAGGAGGAGGAGGAGCAGGGGAAGAGGAGGAGGAGGAGCAGGGGAAGAGGAGGAAGAGGAGCAGGGGAAGAGGAGGAGGAGGAGCAGGTGAAGAGGAGGAGGAGGAGCAGGGGAAGAGGAGGAGGAGGAGCAGGGGAAGAGGAGGAAGAGGAGCAGGGGAAGAGGAGGAGGAGGAGCAGGGGAAGAGGAGGAGGAGGAGCAGGTGAAGAGGAGGAGGAGGAGCAGGGGAAGAGGAGGAGGAGGAGCAGGGGAAGAGGAGGAGGAGGAGCAGGGGAAGAGGAGGAGGAGGAGCAGGGGAAGAGGAGGAGGAGGAGCAGGGGAAGAGAAGAGGAATAGGAGGAGCAGGGGAAGAGGAGGAGGAGGAGCAGGTGAAGAGGAGGAGGAGGAGCAGGGGAAGAGGAGGAGGAGGAGCAGGGGAAGAGGAGGAGGAGGAGCAGGGGAAGAGGAGGAGGAGGAGCAGGGGAAGAGAAAAGGAAACGGAAAAGGAAGAGATTTAGTTGCAGTTCGGGTTGCAACAGCCTGCACCTGCACTCTCCTTCGACACCATCTTCAGTACCATCAATACCATTCTTCAGTACCATCAATACCATCCTTCAGTACCATCAATACCATCCTTCAGTACCATCAATACCATCCTTCAGTACCATCAATACCATCCTTCAGTATCATCAATACCATCCTTCAGTACCATCAATACCATCCTTCAGTACCATCAATACCATCCTTCAGTACCATCAATACCATTCTTCAGTACCATCAATACCATCCTTCAGTACCATCAATACCATCCTTCAGTACCATCAATACCATCCTTCAGTACCATCAATACCATCCTTCAGTACCATCAATACCATCCTTCAGTATCATCAGTACCATCCTTCAGTACCATCAATACCATCCTTCAGTACCATCAATACCATCCTTCAGTACCATCAATACCATTCTTCAGTACCATCAATACCATCCTTCAGTACCATCAATACCATCCTTCAGTACCATCAATACCATCCTTCAGTACCATCAGTACCATCCTTCAGTACCATCAATACCATCCTTCAGTACCATCAATACCATCCTTCAGTACCATCAATACCATCCTTCAGTACCATCAATACCATCCTTCAGTACCATCAATACCATCCTTCAGTATCATCAATACCATCCTTCAGTATCATCAATACCATCCTTCAGTATCATCAGTACCATCCTTCAGTACCATCAATACCATCCTTCAGTATCATCAATACCATCCTTCAGTACCATCAATACCATCCTTCAGTACCATCAATACCATCCTTCAGTATCATCAATACCATCCTTCAGTATCATCAATACCATCCTTCAGTACCATCCTTCAGTACCATCAGTACCATCCTTCAGTACCATCAATACCATCCTTCAGTATCATCAATACCATCCTTCAGTACCATCAATACCATCCTTCAGTACCATCAGTACCATCCTTCAGTACCATCAATACCATCCTTCAGTACCATCAATACCATCCTTCAGTACCATCAATACCATCCTTCAGAACCATCAATACCATCCTTCAGTACCATCAGTACCATCCTTCAGTACCATCAATACCATCCTTCAGTATCATCAATACCATCCTTCAGTACCATCAATACTTCAGTACCATCAATACCATCCTTCAGTACCATCAATACCATCCTTCAGTACCATCAATACCATCCTTCAGTACCATCAATACCATCCTTCAGTACCATCAATACCATCCTTCAGTACCATCAATACCATCCTTCAGCACCATCAATACCATCCTTCAGTACCATCAATACCATCCTTCAGTACCATCAATACCATCCTTCAGTTCCATCAATACCATCCTTCAGTATCATCTATACCTTCCTTCTGTTCCATCAGTACCATCACCATCCTTCAGTACCATCAATACCATCCTTCAGTATCATCAATACCATCCTTCAGTACCATCAATACCATCCTTCAGTACCATCAATACCATCCTTCAGTACCATCAATACCATCCTTCAGTACCATCAATACCATCCTTCAGTACCATCAATACCATCCTTCAGTACCATCAATACCATCCTTCAGTACCATCAGTACCATCCTTCAGTACCATCAATACCATCCTTCAGTATCATCAATACCATCCTTCAGTACCATCAATACCATCCTTCAGTACCATCAATACCATCCTTCAGTACCATCAATACCATCCTTCAGTACCATCAATACCATCCTTCAGTACCATCAATACCATCCTTCAGCACCATCAATACCATCATACCATTCAGCACCATCAATACCATCCTTCAGTACCATCAATACCATCCTTCAGTACCATCAATATCCAGTGCCATCAATCCATCGTACCATCAATACCATCCTTCAGTACCATCAATACCATCCTTCAGTACCATCAATACCATCCTTCAGTACCATCAATACCATCCTTCAGTACCATCAATATCATCCTTCAGTACCATCAATACCATCGTTCAGTACCATCAATACCATCCTTCAGTACCATCAATACCATCCTTCAGTACCATCAATACCATCCTTCAGTACCATCAATACCATTCTGCAGTACTACCATTATCATCCTTTAGCACCTTCAGTACCATCCTTCAGTACCATCAATACCATCCTTCAGTACCATCAATACCATCCTTCAGTACCATCAATACCATCCTTCAGTACTACCATTATCATCCTTTAGCACCATCAGTACCATCCTTCAGTACCATCAGTACCATCCTTCAGTACCATCAATACCATTCTTCAGTACTACCATTATCATCCTTTAGCACCATCAGTACCATCCTTCAGTACCATCAATACCATCCTTCAGTACCATCAATATCATTCTGCAGTGCTATCCATTATCATCCTTTAGTACCATCAGTACCATCCTTCAGTACCATCAATACCATCCTTCAGTACCATCAATACCATTCTTCAGTACCATCAATACCATCCTTCAGTACCATCAATACCATCCTTCAGTACCATCAATAAAATCCTTCAGTACCATCAATACCATCCTTCAGTACCATCAATACCAACCTTCAGTACCATCAATACCATCCTTCAGCAGTACCATCAATACCATCCTTCAGTACCATCAATACCATCCTTCAGTACCATCAATACCATCCTTCAGTACCATCAATACCATCCTTCAGTACCATCAATACCATCATCCTTTATACCATCCTTCAGTACCATCAATACCATCCTTCAGTACCATCAATACCATCCTTCAGTACCATCAATACCATCCTTCAGTACCATCAATACCATCCTTCAGTACCATCAATACCATCCTTCAGTACCATCAATACCATCCTTCAGTACCATCAATACCATCCTTCAGTACCATCAATACCATCCTTCAGTACCATCAATACCATCCTTCAGTACCATCAATACCATCCTTCAGTACCATCAATACCATCCTTCAGTACCATCAATACCATCCTTCAGTACCATCAATACCATCCTTCAGTACCATCAATACCATCCTTCAGTACCATCAATACCATCCTTCAGTACCATCAATACCATCCTTCAGTACCATCAATACCATTCTTCAGTACCACCATTATCATCCTTTAGCACCATCAGTACCATCCTTCAGTACCATCAATACCATCCTTCAGTACCATTAATACCATCATTCAGTACCATCAATACCATTCTTCAGTACCATCAATACCATCCTTCAGTACCATCAATACCATTCTTCAGTACCACCATTATCATCCTTTAGCACCATCAGTACCATCCTTCAGTACCATCAATACCATCCTTCAGTACCATCAATACCATCCTTCAGTACCATCAATACCATCCTTCAGTACCATCAATACCATCCTTCAGTACCATCAATATCATCCTTCAGTACCATCAATACCATCCTTCAGTACCATCAGTACCATCCTTCAGTACTACCATTATCATCCTTCAGTACCATCAATACCATCCTTCAGTACCATCATTACCATCCTTCAGTACCATCAATATCATCCTTCAGTACCATCAATACCATCCTTCAGTACCATCAATACCATCCTTCAGTGCCATCAATACCATCCTTCAGTATCATCAATACCATCCTTCAGTACCATCAATACCATCCTTCAGTACCATCAATACCATCCTTCAGTACCATCAATACCATCCTTCAGTACCATCAATACCATCCTTCAGTACCATCAATACCATCCTTCAGTACCATCAATACCATCCATCAGTACCATCAATACCATTCTTCAGTACCACCATTATCATCCTTTAGCACCATCAGTACCATCCTTCAGTACCATCAATACCATCCTTCAGTACCATCAATACCATTCTTCAGTACCATCAATATCATCCTTCAGTACCATCAATACCATTCTTCAGTACCATCAATATCATCCTTCAGTACCATCAATACCATCCTTCAGTACCATCAATACCATTCTTCAGTACCATCAATATCATCCTTCAGTACCATCAATACCATTCTTCAGTACTACCATTATCATCCTTTAGCACCATCAGTACCATCCTTCAGTACCATCAATACCATCCTTCAGTACCATAAATACCATCCTTCAGTACCATCAATACCATCCTTCAGTGCCATCAATACCATTCTTCAGTACTACCATTATCATCCTTTAGCACCATCAGTACCATCAATACCATCCTTCAGTACCATCAATACCATTCTTCAGTACTACCATTATCATCCTTTAGCACCATCAATGCCATCCTTCAGTACCATCAATACCATCCTTTAGTACCATCAATACCATTCTTCAGTACCACCATTATCATCCTTTAGTACCATCAGTACCATCCTTCAGTACCATCAGTACCATCCTTCAGTACCATCAGTACCATCCTTCAGTACCATCAGTACCATCCTTCAGTACCATCAATACAATTCTTCAATACCACCATTATCATCCTTCAGTACCATCAATACCATCCTTCAGTACCATCAATACCATCCTTCAGTACCATCAATACCATCCTTCAGTACCACCATTATCATCCTTCAGTACCATCAATACCATCCTTCAGTACCATCAATACCATCCTTCAGTGTCATCAATACCATCCTTCAGTATCATCAATACCATCCTTCAGTATCATCAATACCATCCTTCAGTACCATCCTTCAGTATCATCAATACCATCCTTCAGTATCATCAATACCATCCTTCAGTACCATCAATACCATTTTTCAGTACTACCATTATCATCCTTTAGCACCATCAGTACCATCCTTCAGTACCATCAATACCATCCTTCAGTATCATCAATACCATCCTTCAGTATCATCAATACCATCCTTCAGTATGATCAATATCATCCTTCAGTATCACCAATACCATCCTTCAGTATCATCAATACCATCCTTCAGTATCATCAGTACCATCCTTCAGTACCATCAATACCATCCTTCTGTATCATCAATACCATCCTTCAGTATCATCAATACCATCCTTCAGTATGATCAATATCATCCTTCAGTATCACCAATACCATCCTTCAGTATCATCAATACCATCCTTCAGTATCATCAATACCATCCTTCAGTATCATCAATACCATCCTTCAGTATCATCAGTACCATCCTTCAGTACCGTCAATACCATCCTTCAGTACCATCAATACCATCCTTCAGTATCATCAATACCATCCTTCAGTATCATCAACACCATCCTTCAGTACCATCAATACCATCCTTCAGTACCATCAATACCATCCTTCAGTACCATCAATACCATCCTTCAGTATCATCAATACCATCCTTCAGTACCATCAGTACCATCCTTCAGTATCATCAGTACCATCCTTCAGTACCATCAATACCATCCTTCAGTACCATCAATACCACCCTTCAGTATCATCAATACCATCCTTCAGTACCATCAATACCATCCTTCAGTATCATCAATACCATCCTTCAGTACCATCAATACCATCCTTCAGTACCATCAATACCATCCTTCAGTATCATCAATACCATCCTTCAGTACCATCAATACCATCCTTCAGTACCATCAATACCACCCTTCAGTATCATCAATACCATCCTTCAGTACCATCAATACCATCCTTCAGTACCATCAATACCACCCTTCAGTATCATCAATACCATCCTTCAGTATCATCAATACCATCCTTCAGTACCATCAATACCATCCTTCAGTACCATCAATACCACCCTTCAGTACCATCAATACCACCCTTCAGTATCATCAATACTATCCTTCAGTACCATCAGAGATTTTCCCCAAAAAGATGGGGTCAGCATCTCCTTATTGGGTAGTAAGTACTCCCCTAATAACTTCATTAGGTACCGGTCCTGTAATCTGTAACTTGGCCTAGCAGGTACAGTCCTCTGGAGGACGAGTACAAGTATAACATAACTTTGGTTATATGAAGGTATATTTCTCTGTAAGGAAGAGAAGTCAGGGGCCGCCTCAACCCCGCCGGTCAAATGAGGTAAATTTGCCCACGAAACTGAAGAGGAGCAGGAAAAGAGAAGGAAGAGGGGAGGAAGAAAGGTAGGAAACGCGTTGAGATGGAAGGAGAGACGCTGACCCACATTCTCTGCGTTGGTTATCAATAAGTCTCGTCGTTAACTTGTTAATTGATGTCAGATTGTGACAGGTGACTGATGAGCAACCATTGTGCCATAGGCAGCGCTACTCACCCAAGTGTGAGCAACGTAAACACCTGTGTATATAAAGGCACCTTTGTGTCTTATACTTCCGCAAGACACTATCTTGGTACCTTTATTGTGTCTCTAACTTCAGCAGGGCGCTATCTTGGTACCTTTACTGTATACCGTGCTTCCTCATACTTCTGCAAGGCACTATCTTGGCGCCTTCACCGTTTTTCCTTACTTTCGATATACCGTTGACGGGTCTTAAGAGTCTGCCTTCTCCTGCATCCTGGTCCTGGACCCGGCTTGTCTGGTGCTTGCCTGTTAAACCAAGCTGTTGTTGTTGCTGGTGACCCGCTGGCCCACATATCCATCACACCCTGGTTAATCCGGCACTTGGCGGAGGCACTTGTCGACTTTTCTCTAAAAGATTTCTGTACCTGTCCGAGAAATCTTACCAACCTTACTGCGTCTTATACAATGCACGGTTCTGTCTCATTCACTTTCTCTCATCCGAGATTAATATGACGTGTGGAATGCTTGGGCATCTCTGTTTGCCGTAACGTTTCGCCTGCCTAGCAGGCTTTTTCGGTGAATGGGTAGAGAGGTAACTTTAAGCGGTTAAATCCTTCAGGCATTACCTCTGATGAGTTCCGAGTTCCTACTCCCAGAGCCAGTGTGATGTAAATGGCTTAGGAAACAGACATATTGAAGAATGTTACATATGCGCAACATTTCGGAATCTTTATTATGCAAACGTTTCGCCAGCTAGTGGCTTTTTCAGTCCAATACAGAGAAGAACGGTGGAAGATGATGTAATCAGTCCCTCAGCCTAGAGTCTGTGTTCAGTCCATTAATCTTAAGAAATGTAAAGCATATGCTCGCAGTGGCCTACTATACACTGCAGTCAGGTGAGTTGAAGCAGCAGGAAGCGGAGTTACCAGTGGTAAAATCCACTGGTGTAAGTAGGTCATGTTTATAGGTTAGGCAAGCGTTCAAGAATTCCCTGCATTAAAATCCCAAAGATGTCGCTGTGTCTGACAGATGTGATGCAAATAGCTTAGAAAACCGACACGTTGATGATTGAGACACTTCTGCAACATCTGGGAAATTTTCTTGTGGAAATGTGTCACCAACCAGTGACTTCCTTAGTCCAATACAGAGAAAAACAGAAGCAGTTGAGTAGTTGAGGTAATCAGTCCATCAGCCTAGAGTCGACGTGTTCAGTCCGAAACGACATGAGTACGTAAGAGCCTGCCTAGTTGGGCCATTAGGCCTCCTCCAGTGTTCCTTCATTCTTATGTTCTTATAAGTGCAATTCTTAACAATTCGCAAACAGGCGAAATTATTTAAAAACATTTTCTCTCAGTCCAAAGCGGGACTCGAACCTGCACACACTACATCAAAGTACATAGTACTCACGCCACTCGGCCAGTGGCATAAGTACTACGTACTTTGATGCAGTGTGTAGGTTCGAATCCTGCAGTGGGTTGAGAGATAAGTGTCATTCTGTGTTGGTTAACTGTGTACACCGCGTTGACCCTCGGAACTCTCTCCAGGTAAACTCCAGGTAAACACCTCATGCCTTTCCATATAATCAACAGGATGGCAATCTAGGCACCCTTTAAAGCCTTTTATAATCACTAATGTGCAATTATCTGCCACTGTTCTCGTTTCCTCGTACAGAGGAGTTACGTCTTCCCTGGCACAAGGCCGGGCTCTGGTAGTGCAAAACTCTGGGAACTACCTGGAGTCTATGGAAACATAAACACATATGCAGTTTAATGTGATCCTTTGTCGACAACGTTTCGCCCACACAGTGGGCTTTTTCAAGTCACAAACAGATCTACCTGGGGTGGAAGGTACGGGAGTATTTATAGTCGGGTTCAGAATGTTGAGGTCAGGTGGAGAATGCTGCATCTGATGATCTACCGAGTGGGGTATTCCGGAGGTCAACGCCCCCGCAGCCCAGTTCTTAACCATGCCTTCTTGTGGATCAGGGCCTGATCAACCAGTCTGTTACTCCTGGTTGCGCGTAGTCCAACATACTGACTTTAGGTATCTGTCTAGCTCCCCCTCGAAGGCAGTAAGGTGTATTCTTAAGGCTTGTGGAATTTATCGTAAATTGTATGTTCCTTCTCCAAAGACCACACACCTGGGAGGGTGTTGCAGAGTCGTGGTACTTAAACACTTAATACGCTCTCTCTCAATGTACTTATCGCTCCTATACTTTTTTTAAGGTATCCTGCACCGTCTTTAAAACTTATTTTCATAAGTAGTTATTTTAGTGTGTATATTTGGGAACAATCTCTCCAGTATCTTCCAGTAGATTATTGTGTATCCTTCTCGCCTACGTTCTAAGGAGTACAGTTCAAGGAACCTTAAAGTGCTTCTAATAATTTAGCTGACTGAGTTTATACGAGCCATGAAGGTTCTCTCTACATTTTCCAGGTCAAGGAGGCTGTTAGTATACAGCAATACTCAAGTCTAGTGAACGAATAACCTGAGGAGTGTCATCACTGGCTTGGCATCTCTTGTTCTGAAGGTTCTAGTTATCCAACCTAACATCTTCCTTGAAATTTCAATAACATTGTTGTGCTCCTTAAACGTGAGCTCTGACATTAACACTCCCAGGTCTCTCACATTTGACTTACGTTCTACTGAGTCGCATAAGTTTGCCTATTTTATTCCTATCATATTTTTTCTTCAGTGACGTAATAGCTTAAATTTCTCACTAAACATCATAATGTTGTCTGTGGCCCACTGGAACACTTGGTTTATATCAGTTTGGTTTATATCAGTTTGGAGGCTCGTAGTGTCTTCCACGGATGTCACTCTATAAATTCTAGCATCGTCCGCAAAGGATGATACAAAGGAATCATATTCCTGTCTGTTCTGACAGTGATACAGAAGTAGAGACAGTATAATACCCTGGGGGACAGAACCCTTCACGGTAGCAGCCCCTGATTTCACTGTCTAATATTACTCTTTCGGTTCTATTTGTTTGGAAGTTTAATGTCCATCCGCCCACCTTCCCAGTCATTCTTTTTACATGTATTTAGTGTACAGGTCCCTCGTGGACACTCTTATTGAAGACTTTTGCTAAGTCAGTGGACACTTTACATGTGATTTGTCTTCCAGTGCCTCCAAGATCATGTCGTAATGGTCCAGTAACTACAAAAGACTGAAACAATGTGCTCTGAAAAAACCATACCCCCGGCCGGGATTGAACCCGCGGTCATAGAGTCTCAAAACTCCAGCCCGTCGTGTTAGCCACTAGACCAGCTAGCCATAATAAGATTCATCCAACTAGGTATATTTCTACACCATAGGAAGGTTAACATAGGCCACCACTGTGACCACAAATGCAAGTTTTTACAGACGGCAGTGAGGGGACTTGAGCTAGAGTTCGTCACGGCCACGCTAGCTGGAGATTCGTCTGTAAAAACTTGCATTTGTGGTCACAGTGGTGGCCTATGTTAACCTTCCTATGGTGTAGAAATATACCTAATTGGATGAATCTTATTGTGGCTAGCTGGTCTAGTGGCTAACGCGACGGGCTGGAGTTTTGAGACTCTATGACCGCGGGTTCAATCCCGGCCGGGGGTATGGTTTGTTTGCAATCGTGTCATTACGATTTCTTAAGTAATGTGCTCTGAACACATTTTGACCTAGGTTGTGCAACTGCTGCGATTCCAAGTGACTGGTGATCATCTTCTTTCAACAAACCGACAGGGTGACCCAAAAAGAAAAACAAAAATTTCTCTTGTTAATCTTAGGAATATATACTAGTGGTTAACGCTCTGGCTTCACACGGTGAGGGTCCGGGTTCGATTCCCAGCCAGAGTAGAAACATTGGACGTGTTTCTTTCCACCTGTTGTCTATGTTCCCCATCAGTAAAATGGGTACCTGGGTGTTAGTCGACTGGTGTGGGTCGCATCCTGGGACACTGACCTAAGGAGGCCTGGTCACAGACCGGGCCGCGGGGGCGTTGACCCCCGGAACTCACTCCAGATAAACTCCAGATAAACTCCAGATAACGTCTTGCTCCCAGCATTTTAGTCGCCTCTTACTACACGCATGACTTATGGAGGAAGAATTCTGTTCCACTTCCCTATGGAGATTGGCAATCTTACTTCTTAAAATAATTTAAATATCATTATTATGTGGGATGTTATTGCTATCGGCCTACAATTTTTTCTTGCCATTGCCTTTATGCTACCTTTGTAGAGTGAGCCAATATCAGTAGTTTTTACTGGTTGTGAGATGACTCTAGTGTCTAGGCTTCACCATAGAATATCAAGGCAAAGTAAAAGGACACAAGTGCAACTAATGTGACCTTTTTACTACTACCACTAGTGAACATCGTAATGGTACCTCACTAGTATTCACCTCACTCTGAGCCTTTATATACCCTCTGTGTCCATGTATTGTTTGTAATGGCTTGATAAAGCTCCTGGAGAGCGAAACGTTGCCACAATAAATGTCACATTAGTTGCACTTGTGTCCTTTTACTTTACATATTGTCGGTAATTCTACCAACTTTATTACAATATCAAGGCACGTGACAAGGGTTTCTTGCAATTCTTTCTGAATTTGGAGTTTCATGAGTCTGGGCCTCGGGTGGAGTGTACGGACAAGCCATCAGCGGCTTCTTCGAAGTGGAGTCAAATTAATATCAGAGATTATAGAAATGTCGGAAGCATTTTGTGTCCAGTTCATGAAAAACTTATTTGGGTTGTCAATCTTCTGGCAGATTAATGGCTCAATCAACACTGAGTCCTACCGGGACTTCAGAAGTGTTCCACTCGGTTCACTTTGTTGTCGTCAATCTTCCATCTACTTTAATCAAAGGTCAGATATTTATTGTTTTTTGTTTTTGACCTCAATTTTGCATGTGAAAAGAAGTATTTTCAATTTCTCTCAGTTTCGCTTATGACTTTTGGTTCACACTGGCTCTCCCGGACTCTCTCTGTCCTGGATTCTCTCTCTCTCTCTCTCTCTCTTTCTCTCCCAGACTCTCTCTTTCCTGAATTCTCTCTCCTAGACTCTCTCTCCTGGACTCCCTCTCCCTTCTGGACTCTCTCCTGGACTCACTCTCTCATGGACACTCTCTCCTGGACTCTCCCTTCTGGACTCTCTCCTGGACTCTGATGTATTCAAATTGAGCTAAACGTTTAATGATTCTCTAGCCAGTGTTATTTATCGTTCTTCAGAGACTCTGCTGCCTTAGAGCCCTGTTATTCATCGTCTTTTCCTCCAGAGAACACGTCTCTTCCTTTCCAACCCGCATCATCTCCTCCAGAGAACACGTCTCTTCCTTTCCAACCTGCATCATCTCCTCCAGAGAACACGTCTCTTCCTTTCCAACCCGCATCATTTCCTCCAGAGAACACGTCTCTTCTTTTCCAACCTGCATCATCTCCTCCAGAGAACACGTCTCTCCCTTTCCAACCTGCATCATCTCCTCCAGAGAACCCGTCTCTCCCTTTCCAACCTGCATCATCTCCTCCAGAGAACACGTCTCTCCCTTTCCAACCTGCATCATCTCCTCCAGAGAACCCGTCTCTCCCTTTCCAACCTGCATCATCTCCTCCAGAGAACCCGTCTCTCCCTTTCCAACCTGCATCATCTCCTCCAGAGAACCCGTCTCTCCCTTTCGAACCTGCATCATCTCCTCCAGAGAACACGCCTCTTCCTTTCCAACCTGCATCATCTCCTCCAGAGAACCCGTCTCTCCCTTTCCAACCTGCATCATCTCCTCCAGAGAACCCGTCTCTCCCTTTCGAACCTGCATCATCTCCTCCAGAGAACACGCCTCTTCCTTTCCAACCCGCATCATCTCCTCCAGAGAACACGCCTCTTCCTTTCCAACCTGCATCATCTCCTCCAGAGAACACGCCTCTTCCTTTCCAACCTGCATCATCTCCTCCAGAGAACACGCCTCTTCCTTTCCAACCTGCATCATCTCCTCCAGAGAACACGTCTCTCCCTTTCCAACCTGCATCATCTCCTCCAGAGAACACGTCTCTCCCTTTCCAACCTGCATCATCTCCTCCAGAGAACACGTCTCTCCCTTTCCAACCTGCATCATCTCCTCCAGAGAACACGTCTCTTCCTTTCCAACCTGCATCATCTCCTCCAGAGAACCCGTCTCTCCCTTTCCAACCTGCATCATCTCCTCCAGAGAACACGTCTCTCCCTTTCCAACCTGCATCATCTCCTCCAGAGAACACGTCTCTTCCTTTCCAACCTGCATCATCTCCTCCAGAGAACACGTCTCTCCCTTTCCAACCTGCATCATCTCCTCCAGAGAACACGTCTCTTCCTTTCCAACCTGCATCATCTCCTCCAGAGAACACGTCTCTCCCTTTCCAACCTGCATCATCTCCTCCATAACAGTGTGTGTGGTTCATACTTCTAGTACTATTTAGTTCATCCTCTAGACCACTGGTAATTAACCATTTTGCAATTAAAGACGCCCAATGGACTGGTCATTATGTCACCATACCACCTTCACCAGACTGTAGAAATCATTACCATCAGTTCTATTAGGTACCAGTATGACTTCACCAGTCCTATTATGCACCAGAATGACTTCAAAAGATGTCAATGGCTTCGTTTTACTTCACATGTAGACATCTAGCAACAAAACCGCTGAAACTCTATTCTAAACTAACTATTTTAATTTGCACAGAGATGGAGTCCCATACCATGATATTACCATTCCCATAATCACCACCCCCATCACTGTCACAACTACTACCACCCCAACTACCACCACCTAGTCATGGACCTGGCAGCCGGGGAGGTGACCCCCGGGCCACACCCAATGTAGGTAGGTAGGTAGGTAGACCTCCATCACTGTAGAAGTGAGACATGTAATCTGTCTAATTAACTCAACAGGATGGACTAGCAGTGTGCTGTTGTCCAATTACGATAGTTACACAGTGGGAGCCAAAGCTATGTTAGGGTAAGGAGATATTGGGGAAGGAAGGTGGTGGTGGGTCACCAGACACTGAAGGAAGGTGGTGGTGGGTCACCAGACACTGAAGGAAGGTGGTGGTGGGTCACCAGACACTGAAGGAAGGTGGTGGTGGGTCACCAGACACTGAAGGAAGGTGGTGGTGGGTCACCAGACACTGAAGGAAGGTGGTGGTGGGTCACCAGACACTGAAGGAAGGTGGTGGTGGGTCACCAGACACTGAAGGAAGGTGGTGGTGGGTCACCAGACACTGAAGGAAGGTGGTGGTGGGTCACCAGACACTGAAGGAAGGTGGTGGTGGGATACCAGACACTGAAGGAAGGTGGTGGTGGGTCACCAGACACTGAAGGAAGGTGGTGGTGGGTCACCAGACACTGAAGGAAGGTGGTGGTGGGTCACCAGACACTGAAGGAAGGTGGTGGTGGGTCACCAGACACTGAAGGAAGGTGGTGGTGGGTCACCAGACACTGAAGGAAGGTGGTGGTGGGTCACCAGACACTGAAGGAAGGTGGTGGTGGGATACCAGACACTGAAGGAAGGTGGTGGTGGGTTACCAGACACTGAAGGAAGGTGGTGGTGGGATACCAGACACTGAAGGAAGGTGGTGGTGGGTTACCAGACACTGAAAGAAGGTGGTGGTGGGTCACCAGACACTGAAGGAAGGCGGTGGTGGGTCACCAGACACTGAAGGAAGGTGGTGGTGGGATACCAGACACTGAAGGAAGGTGGTGATGGGTTACCAGACACTGAAGGAAGGTGGTGGTGGGTTACCAGACACTGAAGGAAGGTGGTGGTGGGTTACCAGACACTGAAGGAAGGTGGTGGTGGGTCACCAGACACTGAAGGAAGGTGGTGGTGGGTTACCAGACACTGAAGGAAGGTGGTGGTGGGTTACCAGACACTGAAGGAAGGTGGTGGTGGGTTACCAGACGCTGAAGGAAGGTAAGGTGGTGGTGGGTCACCAGATACTGAAGGAAAGTGGTGGTGGGTTACCAGACACTGAAGGAAGGTGGTGGTGGGTTACCAGACACTGAAGGAAGGTGGTGGTGGGTTACCAGACGCTGAAGGAAGGTAAGGTGGTGGTGGGTCACCAGATACTGAAGGAAAGTGGTGGTGGGTTACCAGACACTGAAGGAAGGTGGTGGTGGGTTACCAGACGCTGAAGGAAGGTAAGGTGGTGGTGGGTCACCAGATACTGAAGGAAAGTGGTGGTGGGTTACCAGACACTGAAGGAAGGTGGTGGTGGGTTACCAGACACTGAAGGAAGGTGGTGGTGGGTTACCAGACGCTGAAGGAAGGTAAGGTGGTGGTGGGTCACCAGATACTGAAGGAAAGTGGTGGTGGGTTACCAGACACTGAAGGAAGGTGGTGGTGGGTTACCAGACGCTGAAGGAAGGTAAGGTGGTGGTGGGTCACCAGATACTGAAGGAAAGTGGTGGTGGGTTACCAGACACTGAAGGAAGGTGGTGGTGGGTTACCAGACACTGAAGGAAGGTGGTGGTGGGTTACCAGACGCTGAAGGAAGGTAAGGTGGTGGTGGGTCACCAGATACTGAAGGAAAGTGGTGGTGGGTTACCAGACACTGAAGGAAGGTGGTGGTGGGTTACCAGACACTGAAGGAAGGTGGTGGTGGGTTACCAGACGCTGAAGGAAGGTAAGGTGGTGGTGGGTCACCAGATACTGAAGGAAGGTGGTGGTGGGTTACCAGACACTGAAGGAAGGTGGTGGTGGGTTACCAGACACTGAAGGAAGGTGGTGGTGGGTTACCAGACACTGAAGGAAGGTGGTGGTGGGATACCAGACACTGAAGGAAGGTGGTGGTGGGTTACCAGACACTGAAGGAAGGTGGTGGTGGGATACCAGACACTGAAGGAAGGTGGTGGTGGGTTACCAGACACTGAAAGAAGGTGGTGGTGGGTCACCAGACACTGAAGGAAGGCGGTGGTGGGTCACCAGACACTGAAGGAAGGTGGTGGTGGGATACCAGACACTGAAGGAAGGTGGTGATGGGTTACCAGACACTGAAGGAAGGTGGTGGTGGGTTACCAGACACTGAAGGAAGGTGGTGGTGGGTTACCAGACACTGAAGGATGGTGGTGGTGGGTTACCAGACACTGAAGGAAGGTGGTGGTGGGTTACCAGACACTGAAGGAAGGTGGTGGTGGGTCACCAGACACTGAAGGAAGGTGGTGGTGGGTTACCAGACACTGAAGGAAGGTGGTGGTGGGTCACCAGACACTGAAGGAAGGTGGTGGTGGGTTACCAGACACTGAAGGAAGGTGGTGGTGGGTTACCAGACACTGAAGGAAGGTGGTGGTGGGATACCAGACACTGAAGGAAGGTGGTGGTGGGTCACCAGACACTGAAGGAAGGTGGTGGTGGGTCACCAGACACTGAAGGAAGGTGGTGGTGGGTCACCAGACACTGAAGGAAGGTGGTGGTGGGTTACCAGACACTGAAGGAAGGTGGTGGTGGGTTACCAGACACTGAAGGAAGGTGGTGGTGGGTTACCAGACGCTGAAGGAAGGTAAGGTGGTGGTGGGTCACCAGATACTGAAGGAAAGTGGTGGTGGGTTACCAGACACTGAAGGAAGGTGGTGGTGGGTTACCAGACACTGAAGGAAGGTGGTGGTGGGTTACCAGACGCTGAAGGAAGGTAAGGTGGTGGTGGGTCACCAGATACTGAAGGAAAGTGGTGGTGGGTTACCAGACACTGAAGGAAGGTGGTGGTGGGTTACCAGACGCTGAAGGAAGGTAAGGTGGTGGTGGGTCACCAGATACTGAAGGAAAGTGGTGGTGGGTTACCAGACACTGAAGGAAGGTGGTGGTGGGTTACCAGACACTGAAGGAAGGTGGTGGTGGGTTACCAGACGCTGAAGGAAGGTAAGGTGGTGGTGGGTCACCAGATACTGAAGGAAAGTGGTGGTGGGTTACCAGACACTGAAGGAAGGTGGTGGTGGGTTACCAGACGCTGAAGGAAGGTAAGGTTGTGGTGGGTCACGAGATACTGAAGGAAAGTGGTGGTGGGTTACCAGACACTGAAGGAAGGTGGTGGTGGGTTACCAGACACTGAAGGAAGGTGGTGGTGGGTTACCAGACGCTGAAGGAAGGTAAGGTGGTGGTGGGTCACCAGATACTGAAGGAAAGTGGTGGTGGGTTACCAGACACTGAAGGAAGGTGGTGGTGGGTTACCAGACACTGAAGGAAGGTGGTGGTGGGTTACCAGACGCTGAAGGAAGGTAAGGTGGTGGTGGGTCACCAGATACTGAAGGAAGGTGGTGGTGGGTTACCAGACACTGAAGGAAGGTGGTGGTGGGTTACCAGACACTGAAGGAAGGTGGTGGTGGGTTACCAGACACTGAAGGAAGGTGGTGGTGGGATACCAGACACTGAAGGAAGGTGGTGGTGGGTTACCAGACACTGAAGGAAGGTGGTGGTGGGATACCAGACACTGAAGGAAGGTGGTGGTGGGTTACCAGACACTGAAAGAAGGTGGTGGTGGGTCACCAGACACTGAAGGAAGGCGGTGGTGGGTCACCAGACACTGAAGGAAGGTGGTGGTGGGATACCAGACACTGAAGGAAGGTGGTGATGGGTTACCAGACACTGAAGGAAGGTGGTGGTGGGTTACCAGACACTGAAGGAAGGTGGTGGTGGGTTACCAGACACTGAAGGATGGTGGTGGTGGGTTACCAGACACTGAAGGAAGGTGGTGGTGGGTTACCAGACACTGAAGGAAGGTGGTGGTGGGTCACCAGACACTGAAGGAAGGTGGTGGTGGGTTACCAGACACTGAAGGAAGGTGGTGGTGGGTCACCAGACACTGAAGGAAGGTGGTGGTGGGTTACCAGACACTGAAGGA
The DNA here is from genome assembly GCF_038502225.1 of Cherax quadricarinatus. Lineage (NCBI taxonomy): Eukaryota > Metazoa > Arthropoda > Malacostraca > Decapoda > Parastacidae > Cherax > Cherax quadricarinatus. The sequence goes on from NC_091391.1 coordinate 3,257,765, forward strand.
AGGTGGTGGTGGGTTACCAGACACTGAAGGAAGGTGGTGGTGGGATACCAGACACTGAAGGAAGGTGGTGGTGGGTCACCAGACACTGAAGGAAGGTGGTGGTGGGTCACCAGACACTGAAGGAAGGTGGTGGTGGGTCACCAGACACTGAAGGAAGGTGGTGGTGGGTCACCAGACACTGAAGGAAGGTGGTGGTGGGTTACCAGACACTGAAGGAAGGTGGTGGTGGGATACCAGACACTGAAGGAAGGTGGTGGTGGGTTACCAGACACTGAAGGAAGGTGGTGGTGGGATACCAGACACTGAAGGAAGGTGGTGGTGGGTTACCAGACACTGAAGGAAGGTGGTGGTGGGTTACCAGACATTGAAGGAAGGTGGTGGTGGGTTACTGGATACTGAAGGAAGGTGGTGGTGGGTTACCAGACACTGAAGGAAGGTGGTGGTGGGTTACCAGACATTGAAGGAAGGTGGTGGTGGGTTACTGGATACTGAAGGAAGGTGGTGGTGGGTTACCAGACACTGAAGGAAGGTGGTGGTGGGTTACCAGACACTGAAGGAAGGTGGTGGTGGGTTACCAGACACTGAAGGAAGGTGGTGGTGGGTTACCAGACACTGAAGGAAGGTGGTGGTGGGTTACCAGACACTGAAGAAAGGTGGTGGTGGGTTACCAGACACTGAAGGAAGGTGGTGGTGGGTTACCAGACACTGAAGGAAGGTGGTGGTGAGTCACCAGACACTGAAGGAAGGCGGTGGTGGGTCACCAGACACTGAAGGAAGGTGGTGGTGGGATACCAGACACTGAAGGAAGGTGGTTGTGGGTTACAAGACACTGAAGAAAGGTGGTGGTGGGTTACCAGACACTGAAGGAAGGTGGTGGTGGGTTACCAGACACTGAAGGATGGTGGTGGTGGGTTACCAGACACTGAAGGAAGGTGGTGGTGGATCACCAGACACTGAAGGAAGGTGGTGGTGGGTCACCAGACACCGAAGGAAGGTGGTGGTGGGTCACCAGACACCGAAGGAAGGTGGTGGTGGGTTACCAGACTCTGAAGGAAGGTGGTGGTGGGTCACCAGACACTGAAGGGAGGAGGTGGCGGGTTACCAGACACTGAAGGAAGGTAGTGGTGGGTCACCAGACACTGAAGGAAGGTGGTGGTGGGTCACCAGACACTGAAGGAAGGTGGTGGTGGGTCTCCCAAACACTGAAGGAAGGTGATGGTGGGTCACCAGACACTGAAGGAAGGTGGTGGTGGGTCACCAGACACTGAAGGAAGGTGGTGGTGGGTCTCCCAAGCACTGAAGGAAGGTGATGGTGGGTTACCAGACACTGAAGGAAGGTAGTGGTGGGTCACCAGACACTGAAGGAAGGTAGTAGTGGGTCACCAGACACTGAAGGAAGGTGGTGGTGGGTCTCCCAAGCACTGAAGGAAGGTGATGGTGGGTTACCAGACACTGAAGGAAGGTAGTGGTGGGTTACTAGACACTGAAGGAAGGTGATGGTGGGTTACCAGACACTGAAGGAAGGTAGTGGTGGGTTACCAGACACTGAAGGAAGGTGATGGTGGGTCACCAGACACTGAAGGAAGGTAGTGGTGGGTCACCAGACACTGAAGGAAGGTGGTGGTGGGTCTCCCAAGCACTGAAGGAAGGTGATGGTGGGTTACCAGACACTGAAGGAAGGTGGTGGTGGTGAGATAAGATTTCGTTCGGATTTTTAACCCGGGAGGGTTAGCCACCCAGGATAACCCAAGGAAGTCAGTGCGTCATCGACGACTGTCTGTCTTATTTCCATTGTGGTCCACAATCTTGTCCCCCAGGATGCGACCCACACCAGTCCACTAACACCCAGGTACCTACTTGCTGCTAAGTGAACAGGAACACAGATGTAAGGTAACGCGTCGAAGTGCTTCTACCCAGCCGGGAATCGAACCCGGACCCTCCGGGCGTGAAGCGAGAGCATTGCCACCAGGCCAGGTGGAGGGTGGACAGTCCTAGGAGAGGAGAACTAGGGGGTGCTAAACAAAGCAAAATAACAGGCGCTAAAGGGGGGGGGGACACGAATGAAAAGGGGATAAGCCGGATCAGCCGGACTGTGGCTCGTACGTTGGACTGCGTGAGGCCAGCAGTAACAGCCTAGTTGATCAGGCCCTGATTCATCGGGAGGCCTGGTCATGGACCGGGCCACGGGGGCGTTGATCCCCGGAATAACCTCCAGGTAAGGTGAGATGACGAGGAAGTAGATTAAAAGGGCAAGCAGGTGGGAAGGGAGAATGGGTAGTGGGAAGGAGATTAAGGGTGTGGGAGAGGAAGGGGATAAAGAGGATAGGGAAAGGGAGTTTAAGTGAAAAGACAGATAAAACGTCGTAAGGCAGATATGGAGGTGTTTAGTAATCGGTATTTCTCGTTTTACGTCTTTCTCTGCCTCCCTCCCTCCTTCCATCCCTTCTACCCTCCTTCCCTTCTGCCTTCCTTCCCTGCCTTCCTCCTAGGGTGTTACCATACTCGATTGCTAGCGCATTCAGCTCACACATAGAGGTCCGGAGATCGAATCTCCGGTACGGCTGGAAAATATTAGGACGTGTTTCCTTAAGACACCTGCTGTCCATGTTAACCCATCAGTAAAATAGGTACCTGGGTGTTAGTGGACTGGTGTGGGTCGCATCCTGGGTGTTAGTGGACTGAAGTGGGCGGCATCCTGGGTGTTAGTGGACTGGTGTGGATCACATCCTGGGTGTTAATGGACTGGTCTGGAAGGCATCCTGGGTGTTAGTGGACTGGTCTGGGTCGCATCCTGGGTGTTAGTTGACTGGTGTGGGTAGCATCCTGGGTGTTAGTGGACTGGTGTTGGTCACAACCTGGGTGTTAGTGGACTGGTCTGGGTCGCATCCTGGGTGTTAGTGGACTGGTGTGGGTGGCATCCTGGGTGTTAGTGGACTGGTCTGGGTCGCATCCTGGGTGTTAGTGGACTGGTGTGGGTGGCATCCTGGGTGTTAGTGGACTGGTGTGGGTGGCATCCTGGGTGTTAGTGGACTGGTCTGGGTCGCATCCTGGGTGTTAGTGGACTGGTGTGGGTGGCATCCTGGGTGTTAGTGGACTGGTGTGGGTCACATCCTGGGTGTTAGTGGACTGGTGTGGGTGGCATCCTGGGTGTTAGTGGACTGGTGTGGGTCGCATCCTGGGTGTTAGTGGACTGGTGTGGGTGGCATCCTGGGTGTTAGTGGACTGGTGTGGGTGGCATCCTGGGTGTTAGTGGACTGTTGTGGGTGGCATCCTGGGTGTTAGTGGACTGGTGTGGGTCGCATCCTGGGTGTTAGTGGACTGGTGTGGGTGGCATCCTGGGTGTTAGTGGACTGGTGTGGGTCGCATCCTGGGTGTTAGTGGACTGGTGTGGGTGGCATCCTGGGTGTTAGTGGACTGGTGTGGGTCGCATCCTGGGTGTTAGTGGACTGGTGTGGGTGGCATCCTGGGTGTTAGTGGACTGGTGTGGGTCACATCCTGGGTGTTAGTGGACTGGTGTGGGTGGCATCCTGGGTGTTAGTGGACTGGTGTGGGTCGCATCCTGGGTGTTAGTGGACTGGTGTGGGTGGCATCCTGGGTGTTAGTGGACTGGTGTGGGTCACATCCTGGGTGTTAGTGGACTGGTGTGGGTGGCATCCTGGGTGTTAGTGGACTGGTGTGGGTCGCATCCTGGGTGTTAGTGGACTGGTGTGGGTGGCATCCTGGGTGTTAGTGGACTGGTGTGGGTCGCATCCTGGGTGTTAGTGGACTGGTGTGGGTGGCATCCTGGGTGTTAGTGGACTGGTGTGGGTCACATCCTGGGTGTTAGTGGACTGGTGTGGGTCGCATCCTGGGTGTTAGTGGACTGGTGTGGGTGGCATCCTGGGTGTTAGTGGACTGGTGTGGGTCGCATCCTGGGTGTTAGTGGACTGGTGTGGGTGGCATCCTGGGTGTTAGTGGACTGGTGTGGGTCACATCCTGGGTGTTAGTGGACTGGTGTGGGTCGCATCCTGGGTGTTAGTGGACTGGTGTGGGTGGCATCCTGGGTGTTAGTGGACTGGTGTGGGTCGCATCCTGGGTGTTAGTGGACTGGTGTGGGTGGCATCCTGGGTGTTAGTGGACTGGTGTGGGTCACATTCTGGGTGTTAGTGGACTGGTGTGGGTGGCATCCTGGGTGTTAGTGGACTGGTGTGGGTCACATCCTGGGTGTTAGTGGACTGGTGTGGGTGGCATCCTGGGTGTTAGTGGACTGGTGTAGGTGACATCCTGGGTGTTAGTGGACTGGTGTGGGTCACATCCTGGGTGTTAGTGGACTGGTGTGGGTGACATCCTGGGTGTTAGTGGACTGGTGTGGGTGACATCCTGGGTGTTAGTGGACTGGTGTGGGTGGCATCCTGGGTGTTAGTGGACTGGTGTGGGTGGCATCCTGGGTGTTAGTGGACTGGTGTGGGTGGCATCCTGGGTGTTAGTGGACTGGTGTGGGTCACATCCTGGGTGTTAGTGGACTGGTGTGGGTCACATCCTGGGTGTTAGTGGACTGGTGTGGGTGGCATCCTGGGTGTTAGTGGACTGGTGTGGGTGGCATCCTGGGTGTTAGTGGACTGGTGTGGGTCACATCCTGGGTGTTAGTGGACTGGTGTTGGTGGCATCCTGGGTGTTAGTGGACTGGTGTGGGTGGCATCCTGGGTGTTAGTGGACTGGTGTGGGTGGCATCCTGGGTGTTAGTGGACTGATGTGGGTGGCATCCTGGGTGTTAGTGGACTGATGTGGGTGGCATCCTGGGTGTTAGTGGACTGGTGTGGGTGGCATCCTGAGTGTTAGTGGACTGGTGTGGGTCACATCCTGGGTGTTAGTGGACTGGTGTGGGTGGCATCCTGGGTGTTATTGGACTGATGTGGGTGGCATCCTGGGTGTTAGTGGACTGGTGTGGGTGGCATCCTGAGTGTTAGTGGACTGGTGTGGGTCACATCCTGGGTGTTAGTGGACTGGTGTGGGGCACATCCTGGGTGTTAGTGGACTGGTGTGGGTCACATCCTGGGTGTTAGTGGACTGGTGTGGGTCACATCCTGGGTGTTAGTGGACTGGTGTGGGTGGCATCCTGAGTGTTAGTGGACTGGTGTGGGTCACATCCTGGGTGTTAGTGGACTGGTGTGGGTGGCATCCTGAGTGTTAGTGGACTGGTATGGATCACATCCTGGGTGTTAGTGGACTGGTGTGGGTCACATCCTGGGTGTTAGTGGACTGGTGTGGGTCACATCCTGGGTATTAGTGGACTGGTGTGGGTCACATCCTGGGTGTTAGTGGACTGGTGTGGGTCACATCCTGGGTGTTAGTGGACTGGTGTGGGTGGCATCCTGAGTGTTAGTGGACTGGTGTGGGTCACATCCTGGGTGTTAGTGGACTGGTGTGGGTGGCATCCTGAGTGTTAGTGGACTGGTATGGGTGGCATCCTGGGTGTTAGTGGACTGGTGTGGGTCACATCCTGGGTGTTAGTGGACTGGTGTGGGTCACATCCTGGGTATTAGTGGACTGGTGTGGGTCACATCCTGGGTGTTAGTGAACTGGTGTGGGTCACATCCTGGGTGTTAGTGGACTTGTGTGGGTCACATCCTGGGTGTTAGTGGACTACCCCAATACTGTACCACCACACTGTACCACTACACTGTACCACCACACTGTACCACAACACTATACCACCACACTGTACCACTACACTGTACCACCACACTGTACCACAACACTATACCACCACACTGTACCACTACACTGTACCACAATACTGTCCCACAATACTGTCCCACAACACTATACCACAATACTGTACCACAATACTGTACCACAACACTGTACCACAATACTGTACCACAATACTGTACCACAATACTGCACCATAAGGAACGAAGGCAGGGTAGGGATCGTAATAGGAGAGGTTGGAGGGAGGGGGTAAAGGAGGTTTTGTGTGCGAGGGGCTTGGACTTCCAGCAGGCATGCATGAGCGTGTTAAATAGGAGTCAATGGAGACAAATGGTTTTTATGACTTAAAGTGCTGTTGGAGTGTGAGCAAGGTAACACGAGGGATGCAGCGAGAGGGAGGCAGTGGGAGAGAGGCAGTGGGAGAGAGGTAGTGGGAGTGAGGTAGTGGGAGGGAAGTAGTGGGAGTGAGGTAGTGGGAGTGAGGTAGTGGGAGTGAGGTAGTGGGAGGGAAGTAGTGGGAGTGAGGTAGTGGGAGTGAGGTAGTGGGAGTGAGGTAGTGGGAAGGAAGTAGTGGGAGTGAGGTAGTGGGAGTGAGGTAGTGGGAGTGAGGTAGTGGGAGGGAAGTAGTGGGAGTGAGGTAGTGGGAGTGAGGTAGTGGGAGTGAGGTAGTGGGAAGGAAGTAGTGGGAGTGAGGTAGTGGGAGTGAGGTAGTGGGAGTGAGGTAGTGGGAGGGAAGTAGTGGGAGTGAGGTAGTGGGAGGTAGTGGGAGTGAGGTAGTGGGAGAGAAGTAGTGGGAGTTAGGTAGTGGGAGTGAGGTAGTGGGAGTTAGGTAGTGGGAGGGAAGTAGTGGGAGTGAGGTAGTGGGAGTGAGGTAGTGGGAGTGAGGTAGTGGGAAGGAAGTAGTGGGAGTGAGGTAGTGGGAGTGATGTAGTGGGAGTGAGGTAGTGGGAGTGAGGTAGTGGGAGGGAAGTAGTGGGAGTTAGGTAGTGGGAGTGAGGTAGTGGGAGTTAGGTAGTGGGAGGGAAGTAGTGGGAGTGAGGTAGTGGGAGTGAGGTAGTGGGAAGGAAGTAGTGGGAGTTATGTAGTGGGAGTGAGGTAGTGGGAGTTAGGTAGTGGGAGTGAGGTAGTGGGAGTTAGGTAGTGGGAGTGAGGTAGTGGGAGTTAGGTAGTGGGAGGTAATGGGAGTTGGGTAGTGGGAGTGAGGTAGTGGGAGTTAGGTAGTGGGAGGGAAGTAGTATGAGTGAGGTAGTGGGAGTGAGGTAGTGGGAAGGAAGTAGTGGGAGTTAGGTAGTGGGAGTGAGGTAGTGGGAGTTAGGTAGTGGGAGTGAGGTAGTGGGAGTGAGGTAGTGGGAAGGAAGTAGTGGGAGTTAGGTAGTGGGAGTGAGGTAGTGGGAGTTAGGTAGTGGGAGTGAGGTAGTGGGAGTGAGGTAGTGGGAAGGAAGTAATGGGAGTTAGGTAGTGGGAGTGAGGTAGTGGGAGTTAGGTAGTGGGAGTGAGGTAGTGGGAGTGAGGTAGTGGGAAGGAAGTAGTGGGAGTTAGGTAGTGGGAGTGAGGTAGTGGGAGTTAGGTAGTGGGAGTGAGGTAGTGGGAGTTAGGTAGTGGGAGTGAGGTAGTGGGAGTGAGGTAGTGGGAAGGAAGTAGTGGGAGTTAGGTAGTGGGAGTGAGGTAGTGGGAGTTAGGTAGTGGGAGTGAGGTAGTGGGAGTTAGGGAGTGGGATGTTACAAAAAACGTGATTCTAAAAGCTTAGAGATCTCCAGGTAATACTAGAAAGGACTGCCCTTCTAGCATCCAGCCTGTTACTGGGTTTTCCTAACAAGTAGTCAGTATCCTTGTCCAATTATCCATTAAAATTCAGTATTGTTTAATAGTGCTTTAGGATTACAACTGGTAGGCTACTAACTAGAAAAATTAAAATTTAATAAATTTATTTAGTAAATTGTCTAGAGGTATATTATCAAATTAAATTAATTACAGCAATCACAATAAAATCAATCTCTCGAGTTCAATATTATTGTGCTGAAAGCACATATCACATTTATAATTCTTAAGTACTGTCAGGTACATTAACATTTAATAAGATATTACAAATATGTACAAGTGTGTATGTGTGTAAGTGCTCTTAAGTAGTTAGCTATGTCTCAAGCCTCGAATAAGACTTAAACAAGTGACTGACAAAGTCCTCAAATAAACTAACTTCTTGACCGACTGGCAACCCGAACAGTCTGCTTGAACAACAAGAATGCTAAGCCCAATAGCAATGCAATATCAAGCGACTGCGACACAGAATCAGGAACGGGGAAATAATATAACGACACTAAGTAGGGACCATCAGCAGATCCTCCACAAAAGTTACAAAACTCCCATAATACTGAATCTATGTTCAACATAGGAAAAACTCGACTGTGACAATACACAGAAACCAGTACAAAATTAGGTCAGAAGCTATAGCCAAGGACCTGAGATGTTCAGAGTGTCTAAGTGACACACAACCTCAGTACAACGTCGAAAATCACTAAGTCTATACAATGTTCTGTGAACAGAGTTCTACAGAACTAACAAGAATAATGAGACAGACAATCTGTCCAACCACCAAGCGAGTCTAGAGCAGACTGAAAACTTGACGAGAGGTGAGGACACCCCCCCCCCTCGATCACGTGATAGCTCCGTGGACAACTGCAGCTCAGAAGCCGGCAGTATAACGAGCGACAAGCGATAATTACAGTAGTTTGACAATCAAGACTAACTGAGCACATTTTATATACATCCTAACAACATAAGCTACGTCAAATAACAATATAAGGCAATACATTTGCGATTTAGCTATTATCGCAAATATAAGCAATATAAAATTAAATGAAAAGGTAATATACATTACATATATACATAATAATCATTGTAACCCATTCAGGGGTTGCAACATGGGAGTGAGGTAGTGGGAGGGAAGTAGTGGGAGTGAGGTAGTGGGAGTAAGGTAGTGGGAGTGAGGTAGTGGGATGGAAGTAGTGGGAGTGAGGTAGTGGGAGTGAGGTAGTGGGAGTGAGGTAGTGGGAGGGAAGTAGTGGGAGTGAGGTAGTGGGAGTGAGGTAGTAGGAGTGAGGTAGTGGGAGGGAAGTAGTGGGAGTGAGGCAGTGGGAGTGAGGTAGTGGGAGTGAGGTAGTGGGAGTGAGGTAGTGGGAGTGAGGTAGTGGGAGGGAAGTAGTGGGAGTTAGGTAGTGGGAGTGATGTAGTGGGAGGGAAGTAGTGGGAGTGATGTAGTGGGAGTGATGTAGTGGGAGTGAGGTAGTGGGAGTGAGGTAGTGGGAGTGAGGTAGTGGGAGGGAAGTAGTGGGAGTGAGGTAGTGGGAGTGAGGTAGTGGGAGTGAGGTAGTGGAAGGGAAGTAGTGGGAGTGAGGTAGTGGGAGTGAGGTAGTGGGAGTGAGGTAGTGGGAGGGAAGTAGTGGGAGTGATGTAGTGGGAGTGAGGTAGTGGGAGTGAGGTAGCTGGAGGGAAGTAGTGGGAGTGAGGCAGTGGGAGGGAGGTAGTGGGAGTAAGGCAGTGGGAGGGAAGTAGTGGGAGGTAGTGGGAGTGAGGTAGTGGGAGGGAAGTAGTGGGAGAGAGGTAGTGGGAGTGAGGTAGTGGGAGGGAAGTAGTGGGAGAGAGGTAGTGGGAGTGAGGTAGTGGGAGTGAGGCAGTGGGATGGAAGTAGTGGGAGAGAGGTAGTGGGAGTGAGGTAGTGGGAGTGAGGTAGTGGGAGTGAGACAGTGGGAGGGAAGAAGTGGGAGAGAGGTAGTGGGAGTGAGGTAGTGGGAGGGAAGTAGTGGGAGAGAGGTAGTGGGAGTGAGGTAGTGGGAGGGAAGTAGTGGGAGAGAGGTAGTGGGAGTGAGGTAGTGGGAGGGAAGTAGTGGGAGAGAGGTAGTGGGAGTGAGGTAGTGGGAGGGAAGTAGTGGGAGTGAGGTAGTGGGAGGGACGTAGTGGGAGTGAGGTAGTGGGAGTGAGGTAGTGGGAGTGAGGTAGTGGGAGTGAGGTAGTGGGAGTGAGGTAGTGGGAGTGAGGTAGTGGGAGTGAGGTAGTGGGAGTGAGGTAGTGGGAGTGAGGTAGTGGGAGGGAAGTAGTGGGAGTGAGGTAGTGGGAGTGAGGTAGTGGGAGTGAGGTAGTGGGAGTGAGGTAGTGGGAGGGAAGTAGTGGGAGTGAGGTAGTGGGAGTGAGGTAGTGGGAGTGAGGTAGTGGGAGTGAGGTAGTGGGAGTGAGGTAGTGGGAGTGAGGTAGTGGGAGGGAAGTAATCTTAGGATGAGAAACAAGGCTCAATATTAATCAGTAACGTGGCGGAGATCCCACCTCCATCATCCCTGGTGATCCTCGTTGATGGAGGTAGTGGAGGAGGCGAGAAGGAAGACTAAACTAGGGAGGGAGGATAGCAAGGAGAGAAAGTGTAGTGAAAGTAGGAAGGAGGGAGTCAGGGAGGAAAGATGTGGAAGTATAAAGGGAGGGAAGGAGGAAGGAGGGAGGGAAGGAGGCAGGAGGGAGGGAAGGAGGCAGGAGGGAGGGAAGGAGGCAGGAGGGAGGGAAGGAGGCAGGAGGGAGGGAAGGAGGAAGGAATGATGGAGTACTGATTAACTAGATCCTTGCAGTATACTGCTTAATTAATCCCGGAGATTACTACCTCCAGAGGGAGGGAGGGAGGGAGGGACGGACGGACGGAGGGAAGTAGGGAGGGATGGAGGGAGAGCTAAGTAAATGTTATGTGTGTGTGTGCATTTACCAAGCTGTGTTTGCGGGGGTCGAGACTCAGCTCCTGGTCCTGCCTCCTAGACCACTATAAATGGCATCACTGACTTCTGACCTCTTTGGCCTTAACATATCTACTCTTGAAGCTGTGTAATGAGTTCGCCTCCACCACCGCCTCATTCCACTTTTCACCTAGCCTCAGACTAAAGAAATACTTCCTAATATTCCCATAACTCATCTATGTCTTCAGCTTCCACCTGCGTCCCCTTGATCCTGGTTCTCTTAATCCACTCTATTTCTCTCAGGATTTTCTAACTGATCCAGGTTGGACCAAAACGTTATAGAGTAGTGGAACAGTCTGCCGAGTATGGTTACTGAAGCTAAAACCTTGGGTAGCTGCAAATTCTGGTTGTAAATACATGAGGGAGAGGGGTTGGATTTGAGTGGGTGTAGTTCTTGAGTTAACAGGGTTATCGAAGCTTATTCCTTGGGTAACATAGCTAATGGGTTGGGCCAATACTTTTCTTAGTGGATTTGGATTTAACACAGACCTGCCAAGTATGGGCCAAAAAGTTTGCTGCAGTGTTCCTCCTTGGACCTGACTAGCTTAGGCCAAGGTTGATAGACTGATAACATCATCTTCATTCCACTACTACTGCTGCCTCTGTATCTGACTGAAGAAGTCTACTGTGTAGGTGTTACACATGTTACACATGTGTTTTAATTATTAGCAATATTTGTGTATTATTCCAGTATTTTTTTTTTTTTTGCTCTTTAGGCTAGTAGGATAAGCCAGTAGGTGACTTGGACTTGCCTAGCATGGGCCAGTGGGCCTGCTGCGGTGGTATAAGCCTTGGTATGTGATGAATGGTTCTGAAAACCGACAACCTTGGTAAAAGATACCGACAAGTTGGTTAAAAATACGTAAACAGACACTAGGTGGCCTGGAAGGCTCTGGTGGCCTGGTGGTTAACGCTCTGGCTTCACACGGTGAGGGCCTGGGTTCGATTCCCAGCCAGAGTAGAAACATTGGACGTGTTTCTTTCCACCTGTTGTCTATGTTCCCCATCAGTAAAATGGGTACCTGGGTGTTAGTCGACTGGTGTGGGTCGCATCCTGGGACACTGACCTAAGGAGGCCTGGTCACAGACCGGGCCGCGGGGGCGTTGACCCCCGGAACTCTCTCCAGGTAAACTCCAGGTAAACTCCAGGACACAGTAAAGAACGGAGCTCCTCCTTTCTGGTGTTATATTCTTGCGTGTTCTGATAAGTTCCTTTCTCGTATGTACGGGTTATCTGTGCATTTTTTCTGGTATTTCTCAACAATCAACCTGTAATTTCCCTAGCTTTGGTGTCGTGTTTGTTGTCATCTTCGAACGTCACCTGTTACAATCTTACCTAGATATTTCACCTGGTCCCTCTGCTTGAAAGAAAAAAATATGAACGGGCCTTTCATTCTGTAATGGTTCTGGAGTTGAATACGATAGAATACAGTCGACAGAAGGATAGAGAGAGCAACCGAGAAAGCTTTGCAACAGTGTTAGGTATCAAAATGGTATACAATACCGACAGGTTGGTAGGTAAGACACAGGTAACAGTTAGGCAACTCTATTCGGAATAAACTTGCCTAGGTTAGGTAAGGTTCGTCAGGAAACAGGATGCGCATTAGTTGCTCTAGTGTTCTTTTACAGAGAGAGCTTTAAGTGATGATACTTGGCTCTGTATAGAGCTATCAAAACACCTGACTGCGTCTTTTCTACGTGGCTCTGAGTTCTATGTCATTATCGAACTGAATCAGATAGAATCTGTTCCCATCGAATATTTTTATCTGACGGACTGGTCAAGGACCGGGCCGCCGGGGGCGCTGACCCCCGGAACATCCTACAGGTAGACTCCAGGTAGCTTGAACACTAAATATTACAAAGGTATACAATACCGTCAGGTTGTTAAGTAAGACACAAGTGTAACAGTTGGGTAATTTTATTCCGAAACGTTTCGCCTACACAGTAGGCTTCTTCAGTCGAGTACAGAAAAGTTGATAGAAGCAGAAGAGACTTGAAGACGATGTAATCAGTCCATCACCCTTAAAGGGACTGACCACCTCAAAACTTTAAGGGTGATGGACTGATTACATCGTCTTCAAGTCTCTTCTGCTTCTATCAACTTTTCTGTACTCGACTGAAGAAGCCTACTGTGTAGGCGAAACGTTTCGAAATAAAGATACCTAACTGTTACATATGTGTCTCACCTAACATAGCGAATATGTGTTTAATTGCCTGACCAATAGTTAAGAGTTAAAAAGGTTGGATTTGAGAGGGATGTACCTAGCTTCGCCTACTGAGTGGGCGAAACATTTCTTCAGTAAAGATAACACACTGTTTCACACATGTTTTAATCACCTACTTAACATAGGCTTGCTACATTTCCTCTGTAATACATTCTTCTAGTGAACCCCGACTCTGACTGTTACTTTAGCTTCCCATCGTTCCAGATTATGGAGCTGAACTCTTCTCCAGGCTGAGGGACTGACCACCTTGTTCCAGACCATGGAGCTGAACTCTTCTCCAGGCTGAGGGACTGACCACCTTGTTCCAGACCATGGAGCTGAACTCTTCTCCAGGCTGAGGGACTGACCACCTTGTTCCAGACCATGGAGCTGAACTCTTCTCCAGGCTGAGGGACTGACCACCTTGTTCCAGACCATGGAGCTGAACTCTTCTCCAGCCTGAGGGACTGACCACCTTGTTCCAGACCATGAAGCTGAACTCTTCTCCAGGCTGAGGGACTGACCACCTTGTTCCAGACCATGGAGCTGAACTCTTCTCCAGGCTGAGGGACTGACCACCTTGTTCCAGACCATGGAGCTGAACTCTTCTCCAGGCTGAGGAACTGACCACCTTGTTCCAGACCATGGAGCTGAACTCTTCTCCAGGCTGAGGGACTGACCACCTTGTTCCAGACCATGGTGCTGAACTCTTCTCCAGGCTGAGGGACTGACCACCTTGTTCCAGACCATGGAGCTGAACTCTTCTCCAGGCTGAGGGACTGACCACCTAAACACCACATCTTCAAGGATGATAGACTGATCACAACGTTTTCACATCTCCACTGCTTCTGCTAACTCTTCTGTACTCGACTTGCAGAAGCCTACTGTGTTCACAACGTTTCTACCTATCTGTAGTCTACCTGGAGGGTATTCCGGGGATCAACGCCCCCGTGGCCCGGTTCATGATCAGGCCTCCTGGTGGATCAGGACCTGATCAACGAGACTGTTACTGCTGGCCTCACGTAGTCCAACATGCGAACCACAGCCCGGCTGAAATGGCACTGAGTTTAGGTATCTGTCCAGCTCCCTCTTGAAGACGCCGGTCTTAGTCTGACCATGACCCGCCGTTGGAGCTTGTAGGAGTAATAGTTCTGAGGTAGTCAGTCCCTTAACCTTGAAGCAGTAGTTCTGAGGTAGTCAGTCCCTTAACCTTGAAGCAGTAGTTCTGAGGTAGTCAGTCCCTTAATCTTAAAGCAGCAGTTTTAAGGTAGTCAGTCCCTTAACCTTAAAGCAGTAGTTTTAAGGTAGTCAGTCCCTTAACCTTAAAGCAGTAGTTCTTAGGTAGTCAGTCCCTTAATCTTGAAGCAGCAGTTTTAAGGTAGTCAGTCCCTTAACCTTGAAGCAGCAGTTTTAAGGTAGTCAGTCCCTTAACCTTAAAGCAGTAGTTCTTAGGTAGTCAGTCCCTTAACCTTGAAGCAGTAGTTTTAAGGTAGTCAGTCCCTTAACCTTAAAGCAGTAGTTCTGAGGTAGTCAGTCCCTTAACCTTGAAGCAGCAGTTTTAAGGTAGTCAGTCCCTTAACCTTAAAGCAGTAGTTCTGAGGTAGTCAGTCCCTTAACCTTAAAGCAGTAGTTCTGAGGTAGTCAGTCCCTTAACCTTAAAGCAGTAGTTCTGAGGTAGTCAGTCCCTTAACCTTGAAGCAGTAGTTCTGAGGTGGTCAGTCCCTTAACCTTGAAGCAGTAGTTCTGAGGTAGTCAGTCCCTTAACCTTAAAGCAGTAGTTCTGAGGTAGTCAGTCCCTTAACCTTAAAGCAGTAGTTCTGAGGTAGTCAGTCCCTTAACCTTAAAGCAGTAGTTCTGAGGTAGTCAGTCCCTTAACCTTAAAGCAGTAGTTCTGAGGTAGTCAGTCCCTTAACCTTAAAGCAGTAGTTCTGAGGTAGTCAGTCCCTTAACCTTAAAGCAGTAGTTCTGAGGTAGTCAGTCCCTTAACCTTAAAGCAGTAGTTCTGAGGTAGTCAGTCCCTTAACCTTAAAGCAGTAGTTCTGAGGTAGTCAGTCCCTTAACCTTAAAGCAGTAGTTCTGAGGTAGTCAGTCCCTTAACCTTGAAGCAGCAGGTTCAAGGTTGTTATCAGATGTGAAATATACACATACAAGTGTTGACTGTCACAACGTTGCAACGTTTGGCCAAAACGTTAAGTTTATTTAGGTACAGACACACGTAAGTACAGCTATATGTTGACTACAACTATCATACATACGAGGACCTGCCTCGTATATAAGGACCTGCCTCGTATATAAGGACCTGCCTCGTATATAAGGACCTGCCTCGTATATAAGGACCTACCTCGTATATAAGGACCTGCCTCGTATATAAGGCCCTGCCTCGTATATAAGGACCTACCTCGTATATAAGGACCTGCCTCGTATATAAGGACCTGCCTTGTATATAAGGACCTGCCTCGTATATAAGGACCTGCCTCGTATATAAGGACCTGCCTCGTATATAAGGACCTGCCTCGTATATAAGGACCTGCCTCGTATATAAGAACCTGCCTCGTATATAAGGACCTGCCTCGTATATAAGGACCTGCCTCGTATATAAGGCCCTGCCTCGTATATAAGGACCTACCTCGTATATAAGGACCTACCTCGTATATAAGGACCTGCCTCGTATATAAGGCCCTGCCTCGTATATAAGGACCTGCCTCGTATATAAGGACCTGCCTCGTATATAAGGACCTGCCTCGTATATAAGGCCCTCCCTCGTATATAATTACCTGCCTCGTATATAAGGACCTACCTCCTATATAAGGACCTGCCTCGTATATAAGGCCCTGCCTCGTATATAAGGACCTGCCTCGTATATAAGGACCTGCCTCGTATATAAGGCCCTGCCTCGTATATAAGGACCTGCCTCGTATATAAGGACCTGCCTCGTATATAAGGACCTGCCTCGTATATAAGGCCCTGCCTCGTATATAAGGACCTGCCTCGTATATAAGGACCTGCCTCGTATATAAGGACCTGCCTCGTATATAAGGACCTGCCTCGTATATAAGGACCTGCCTCGTATATAAGGACCTGCCTCGTATATAAGGCCCTGCCTCGTATATAAGGACCTACCTCGTATATAAGGCCCTGCCTCGTATATAAGGACCTGCCTCGTATATAAGGACCTGCCTCGTATATAAGGACCTACCTCGTATATAAGGACCTGCCTCGTATATAAGGCCCTGCCTCGTATATAAGGACCTACCTCGTATATAAGGACCTGCCTCGTATATAAGGCTCTGCCTCGTATATAAGGACCTGCCTCGTATATAAGGACCTGCCTTGTATATAAGGACCTGCCTCGTATATAAGGCCCTGCCTCGTAAATAAGGACCTGCCTCGTATATAAGGCCCTGCCTCGTATATAAGGACCTGCCTCGTATATAAGGACCTGCCTCGTATATAAGGACCTGCCTCGTATATAAGGACCTGCCTCGTATATAAGGACCTACCTCGTATATAAGGACCTGCCTCGTATATAAGGACCTGCCTCGTATATAAGGCCCTGCCTCGTATATAAGGACCTGCCTCGTATATAAGGACCTGCCTCGTATATAAGGACCTGCCTCGTATGGGCCAGTAGGCCTTCTGCAGTGTTCCTACATTCTTATGATATTGTGTATCAAAGGTATACAATACCGACAAAATTAAAATTAGACACATGTGAAACATCTGGGTATCTTTATTGTAGACGTTTCGCCATCCAGTGACTTGATCAGTACTAAGTCACCGTAATGGTGACGATTCTTCACGGTCACGGTGATCCTCACATCACCTCCAAGGCTGAGGGACTGATTACCTCATCTTTTTGTATATAGTTCTGTCTTCGATTCATGTCTTTGAATTTCTATTAATAAAGCCACTGGTTGACCGAGCCTGGCCCATGGCCGGGCTAAGAGACAAATGAAACTCTCAAAACTCTTCAAAGGTACATCAAAGGTATACCCAGACGTTTCTAATCTACATAATAATGTATAAGTTATCTAGGATAACCTAAAAAGGAATAGAAAACGACTTAATTCCACTAGAGTCCCCTTGGGATCCTTCAGTTAAATAGAGAGCAGCAGCAAGTTGGACTGACCACATGTTTACCTCGTTACTACTCCTGCTATCTCCTTGTCTATTTTCCTCTGTACCTGACTAAAAACCCCACCATATAGGCGAAACGTCTCAACAATGAAGATACCCCACCTGTTGCATGTCTCGTTCAAAACTATCTCTCGGTATTATATACCATTCTTGTACTACTACTACTACTACTACGACTACCATCACCTCTTCCTGCCTATTCATAGCCGTCCTACTCCACCTCTGGTTAGTGTGACTTTGTCAATGATCCAAGTCGGACCGAAACGTCGTCGTAAGCTTCTCTCTTTTATGTGCGGGTTATCTGTGTATCTCTCTAAGTAGGGTGGTGTGTGGAGGCTGTCTGGCTGATACGGGAGTTGACGATAGAATCTATCGCGTAACAATTATCGTATCTTAAGTGTTTATTTATGCTGACCTCTAGGAACTGTGTCGTCCATAAGAGAAACATCTAACTTGTTGATTAAGAGACATGTAAAACGTTCACCTACACAGTAGGTTACTTCAGTCATATTCAAAGGGAGCAGTAGTAATGGAATAGAGATGATGCAATCAGTCTATCAGCCTTGGAGAAAAAATTATGTGGTCAGTCCCTCAGCCTCGGGAAGAGTTTTGCTCCATGGTCTAGAGTAAACTCTTCTCCAGGCTGAGGGACTGACCACCTCAAAACTACGTCTTCAAGGGTGATGGACTGATGACATCGTCTTCACATCTCTATTGCTTCTGCTAACTCCTCCGTACTCGACTGAAGAAGTCTTCTGTGTAGGCGAAACGCTTCGGAATTATTGTACAGCATCGTCATAGTCAGGACAAGTTTTTCCTGACTCGGGTCTTAACCATTTGATGACTCGCAGTTGGAGCTTCTGGTCATCTGACCGAAGCCTTCCACTGGCTTACCCCTCCACCCCTTTAAAACTGAAAGTTATAATACAGTCTACAGGCAGGGACATTGCAGTATACTACGGGTCCTTCAAGGCAGCCAGACTACAGATCACGAAGACAGAGAAACTTCCTTCTCAGTATAAATTCAATTAATCTGAACTACTGGGGATGCTTGACGTTCCTTGACTTGTATTCCTTGCATCATAGGCGAGAGAGATATATCATAATTTACACCTGGAAAATTGTAGAGGGATTGGCCCCTAATATGCCCACATAAATAACTCCTTCTGACAGGCGATATAAAATATTTTCGGTGAAAAGCAGGGGTGTCATAATGACGGCTTTGAGGGGACCTGAGCTAGAGCTCGTCACTCTGCCGGGAGATTCATCTGTAAAAACTTGCATTTGTGGTCACAGTGGTGGCCCATGCTAGCCTTCCTATTGTGTATAGATATACCTAGTTGAATTAATTTTGTTGTAGGGAGCTGGTCCAGTGGCTAACACGTCGGTCTGCAGTTTTACGAATTAGACGCCGCGAGTTCAATCCCCGGCCGTACCGTGGTCTGAGAATACAGTAAGTGTAAGGAGCCCAAGACTTTTTAAGTCTTTCGTCTTACAAAACGGGGATTACCAACAACCAGGGTGTCTTTAAGAGGGAACTGAACACGTTCCACAAGTCGGTCTCTGACCAGCCGGTCAGAGGACACCAACAGCCTGGTCGATCAGGCCAGCACCTGAAAAGGAGCGTGGGGAGGGGGGAGATTCCCGGTGACACCCACCAAGACACCCACACACTCCGCCCATTACCACACCCATTACTATACCCATTACCACATCCATTACCACACCCATTACCATATCCATTACCACACCCATTACCACACCCATCACCACACCCATTACCACACCCATTACCACACCCATTACCACACCCATTACCACACCCATCACCACAGCCATTACCACACCCATCACCACACCCATTACCACACCCATTACCACACCCATTACCACACCCATTACCACATCCATCACTACACCCATTACCACACCCATTACCACACCCATTACCACACCCATTACCACACCCATCACCACACCCATCACCACACCCATCACCACACCCATCACCACACCCATTACCACACCCATTACCACACCCATCACCATACCCATTACCACACCCATTACCACACCCATCACCACACCCATTACCACACCCATTACCACACCCATTACCACACCCATCACCACACCCATTACCACACCCATCACCACACCCATTACCACACCCATTACCACACCCATTACCACACCCATTACCACATCCATCACCACACCCATCACCACACCCATTACCACACCCATTACCACACCCATTACCACACCCATTACCACACCCATCACCACACCCATCACCACACCCATCACCACACCAATCACCACACCCATCACCACACCCATCACCACACCCATTACCACACCCATTACCACACCCATTACCACACCCATTACCACACCCATCACCACACCCATCACCACACCAATCACCACACCCATCACCACACCCATTACCACACCCATTACCACACCCATTACCACATCCATCACCACACCCATTACCACAACCATTACCACACCCATTACCACACCAATCACCACACCCATCACCACACCCATCACCACACCCATTACCACACAAATTACCATACCCATTACCACACCCATTACCACACCCATCACCACACCCATCACCACACCAATCACCACACCCATCACCACACCCATTACCACACCCATTACCACACCCATTACCACACCCATTACCACACCCATCACCACACCCATTACCACACCCATTACCACACCCATTACCACACCCATTAAAACACCCATTACCACATCCATCACCACACCCATCACCACACCCATCACACCCATTACCACACCCATTACCACACCCATTACCACACGCATCACCACACCCATTACCACACCCATCACCACACCCATTACCACACCCATCACCACACCCATCACCACACCCATCACCACACCCATTACCACACCCATCACCACACCCATCACCACACCAATCACCACACCAATCACCACACCCATCACCACACACATTACCACACCCATTACCACACCCATCACCACACCAATCACCACACCAATCACCACACCCATCACCACACCCATTACCACACCCATCACCACACCCATCACCACACCAATCACCACACCAATCACCACACCAATCACCACACCCATTACCACACCCATTACCACACCCATTACCACACCCATTACCACACCCATCACCACACCCATTACCACACCCATTACCACACCCATTACCACACCCATTACCACACCCATTACCACACCCATCACCACACCCATTACGACACCCATCACCAAACCCATCACCACACCCATCACCACACCCATCACCACACCCATTACCACACCCATCACCACACCCATTACCACACCCATTACCACACCCATCACCACACCCATCACCACACCCATCACCACACCCATTACCACACCCATCACCACACCAATCACCACACCAATCACCACACCCATCACCACACCCATTACCACACCCATTACCACACCCATCACCACACCCATCACCACACCAATCACCCCACCAATCACCACACCCATCACCACACCCATTACCACACCCATTACCACACCCATTACCACACCCATCACCACACCCATCACCACACCCATCACCACACCCATCACCACACCCATCACCACACCCATCACCACACCCATCACCACACCCATCACCACACCAATCACCACACCCATCACCACACCCATCACCACACCCATCACCACACCCATCACCACACCCATCACCACACCCATTACCACACCCATCACCACACCCATCACCACACCCATCACCACACCCATCACCGCACCCATCACCACACCCATCACCACACCCATCACCACACCCATCACCACACCCATTACCACACCCATTACCACACCCATCACCACACCCATCACCACACCCATCACCACACCCATCACCGCACCCATCACCACACCCATTACCACACCCATCACCACACCCATCACCACACCCATCACCACACCCATCACCACACCCATCACCAAACCCATCACCACACCCATCACCACACCCATCACCACACCCATCACCACACCCATCACCAAACCCATCACCACACCCATCACCACACCCATCACCACACCCATCACCACACCCATCACCACACCCATCACCACACCCATCACCACACCCATCACCACACCCATCACCACACCCATCACCACACCCATCACCACACCCATCACCACACCCATCACCACACCCATCACCACACCCATCACCACACCCATCACCACACCCATCACCACACTACAAAATCATAATTTCGTCATAAGTATTTTAGCCAAAACAACGTCAGGACCATATATCCCCCCCCTCTCCCCTACCAACAACTCCCCTATCCTTCCATCCCCTCCCCTCCCGTCCCCATCCCCTCCCCCAAACCACCCCTCCCTCTCCCCCTCTGAGTGCCAGGATGCTCTCCCCAAAATCTCCAGAGCTCCGGACTGATGAGTTTCGCACGAGGGAAGGATGGCTTCCCAGAATCCTTCGCCAGCTTTACAAAACTTTTGCCCGCCTCTACGAAGCTCGGGGGGAGGAGGGTATCCCTGAGTATCCTTCAGGACCTGAGGGACGCAGGAGAGAGAGAGAGAGAGAGAGTACTGAAGGACTTCCTTGAGAACGACACTTAAAAACGAAAATTAAAACGATACTGCATACTGTGTGGTTGTGGACCAGCCATTGGTACTCTGTCCCCACCACTGGACCAGCCATTGGTACTCTGTCCCCACCACTGGACCAGCCATTGGTACTCTGTCCTCACCACTGGACCAACCATTGGTACTCTGTCCCCACCACTGGACCAACCATTGGTACTCTGTCCCCACCACTGGACCAGCCATTGGTACTCTGTCCTCACCACTGGACCAACCATTGGTACTCTGTCCCCACCACTGGACCAGCCATTGGTACTCTGTCCTCACCACTGGACCAACCATTGGTACTCTGTCCCCACCACTGGACCAGCCATTGGTACTCTGTCCTCACCACTGGACCAACCATTGGTACTCTGTCCCCACCACTGGACCAGCCATTGGTACTCTGTCCCCACCACTGGACCAGCCATTGGTACTCTGTCCTCACCACTGGACCAACCATTGGTACTCTGTCCCCACCACTGGACCAGCCATTGGTACTCTGTCCTCACCACTGGACCAACCATTGGTACTCTGTCCCCACCACTGGACCAGCCATTGGTACTCTGTCCCCACCACTGGACCAGCCATTGGTACTCTGTCCCCACCACTGGACCAGCCATTGGTACTCTGTCCCCACCACTGGACCAGCCATTGGTACTCTGTCCCCACCACTGGACCAGCCATTGGTACTCTGTCCCCACCACTGGACCAGCCATTGGTACTCTGTCCCCACCACTGGACCAGCCATTGGTACTCTGTCCCCACCACTGGATCAGCCATTGGTACTCTGTCTCCACCACTGGATCAGCCATTGGTACTCTGTCCCCACCACTGGACCAGCCATTGGTACTCTGTCCTCACCACTGGACCAACCATTGGTACTCTGTCCCCACCACTGGACCAGCCATTGGTACTCTGTCCCCACCACTGGACCAGCCATTGGTACTCTGTCCTCACCACTGGACCAACCATTGGTACTCTGTCCCCACCACTGGACCAGCCATTGGTACTCTGTCCCCACCACTGGACCAACCATTGGTACTCTGTCCCCACCACTGGACCAGCCATTGGTACTCTGTCCTCACCACTGGACCAACCATTGGTACTCTGTCCCCACCACTGGACCAACCATTGGTACTCTGTCCCCACCACTGGACCAGCCATTGGTACTCTGTCCCCACCACTGGACCAGCCATTGGTACTCTGTCCCAACCACTGGACCAACCATTGGTACTCTGTCCCCACCACTGGACCAGCCATTGGTACTCTGTCCTCACCACTGGACCAACCATTGGTACTCTGTCCCCACCACTGGACCAACCATTGGTACTCTGTCCCCACCACTGGACCAGCCATTGGTACTCTGTCCCCACCACTGGACCAGCCATTGGTACTCTGTCCCCACCACTGGACCAACCATTGGTACTCTGTCCCCACCACTGGACCAGCCATTGGTACTCTGTCCCCACCACTGGACCAGCCATTGGTACTCTGTCCCCACCACTGGACCAGCCATTGGTACTCTGTCCCCACCACTGGACCAACCATTGGTACTCTGTCCCCACCACTGGACCAGCCATTGGTACTCTGTCCCCACCACTGGACCAGCCATTGGTACTCTGTCCCCACCACTGGACCAGCCATTGGTACTCTGTCCCCACCACTGGATCAGCCATTCGTACTCTGTCCCCACCACTGGACCAGCCATTGGTACTCTGTCCCCACCACTGGACCAGCCATTGGTACTCTGTCCCCACCACTGGACCAGCCATTGGTACTCTGTCCCCACCACTGGACCAGCCATTGGTACTCTGTCCCCACCACTGGATCAGCCATTGGTACTCTGTCCCCACCACTGGACCAGCCATTGGTACTCTGTCCCCACCACTGGACCAACCATTGGTACTCTGTCCCCACCACTGGACCAGCCATTGGTACTCTGTCTCCACCACTGGACCAGCCATTGGTACTCTGTCCCCACCACTGGACCAGCCATTGGTACTCTGTCCCCACCACTGGATCAGCCATTCGTACTCTGTCCCCACCACTGGACCAGCCATTGGTACTCTGTCCCCACCACTGGACCAGCCATTGGTACTCTGTCCCCACCACTGGACCAGCCATTGGTACTCTGTCCCCACCACTGGACCAGCCATTGGTACTCTGTCCCCACCACTGGATCAGCCATTGGTACTCTGTCCCCACCACTGGACCAGCCATTGGTACTCTGTCCCCACCACTGGATCAGCCATTGGTACTCTGTCCCCACCACTGGATCAGCCATTGGTACTTTGTCCCCACCACTGGACCAACCATTGGTACTCTGTCCCCACCACTGGACCAGCCATTGGTACTCTGTCCCCACCACTGGACCAGCCATTGGTACTCTGTCCCCACCACTGGACCAGCCATTGGTACTCTGTCCCCACCACTGGACCAACCATTGGTACTCTGTCCCCACCACTGGACCAGCCATTGGTACTCTGTCCCCACCACTGGACCAGCCATTGGTACTCTGTCCCCACCACTGGACCAGCCATTGGTACTCTGTCCCCACCACTGGATCAGCCATTCGTACTCTGTCCCCACCACTGGATCAGCCATTGGTACTCTGTCCTCACCACTGGACCAGCCATTGGTACTCTGTCCCCACCACTGGATCAGCCATTGGTACTCTGTCCCCACCACTGGATCAGCCATTGGTACTCTGTCCCCACCACTGGATCAGCCATTGGTACTCTGTCCCCACCACTGGACCAGCCATTGGTACTCTGTCCCCACCACTGGACCAGCCATTGGTACTCTGTACCCACCACTGGACCAGCCATTGGTACTCTGTACCCACCACTGGACCAGCCATTGGTACTCTGTCCCCACCACTGGATCAGCCATTGGTACTCTGTCCCCACCACTGGACCAGCCATTGGTACTCTGTCCCCACCACTGGACCAACCATTGGTACTCTGTCCCCACCACTGGACCAACCCTTGGTACTCTGTCCCCACCACTGGACCAACCCTTGGTACTCTGTGCCCACCACTGGACCAACCCTTGGTACTCTATCCCCACCACTGGACCAACCCTTGGTACTCTATCCCCACCACTGGACCAACCCTTGGTACTGTATCCCCACCACTGGACCAACCCTTGGTACTCTATCCCCACCACTGGACCAGCTCTTGGTACTCTATCCCCACCACTGGACCAACCCTTGGTACTCTATCCCCACCACTGTACTCTCCCGGCCACTGGACCGTGCCCTGTATTCTGTCCCGACCACTGGACCGACGACTGTACTCGACCACCTTACGGGTTTAAACAGATTCAAGGAGAAATGTAGTTCCAATCCATTGGAACAAAAGCCCCTCATCAGCATCTAAGCAGCATCCTTGACGTTAACAGGCAACGGTGACCCACATCTTGTGTCAACAGATAACGGAGAGAGAAAAATCAGTCTTGGTCTCTGATAAGTCTGAAGTGTATCATATGTCACTTTTTTTTTTACACCTGAAGTGTCAGTCTTAAGTCAGACTTTACACGTGTAGCGTCAGTCTTAAGTCAGACTTTACACGTGTAGTGTCAGCCTTAAGTCAGACTTTACACTTTACACGTGTAGTGTCAGTCTTAAGTCAGACTTTACACCTTTTGTGTCAGCCTTAAGTCAGACTTTACACGTGTAGTGTCAGTCTTAAGTCAGACTTTACACCTGTAGTGTCAGTCTTAAGTCAGACTTTACACGTGTAGTGTCAGCCTTAAGTCAGACTTTACACGTGTAGTGTCAGTCTTAAGTCAGACTTTACACCTGTAGTGTCAGCCTTAAGTCAGACTTTACACCTGTAGTGTCAGACTTTACACGTGTAGTGTCAGCCTTAAGTCAGACTTTACACCTGTAGTGTCAGTCTTAAGTCAGACTTTACACGTATAGTGTCAGTCTTAAGTCAGACTTTACACCTGTAGTGTCAGTCTTAAGTCAGACTTTACACCTGTAGTGTCAGTCTTAAGTCAGACTTTACACGTATAGTGTCAGTCTTAAGTCAGACTTTACACGTGTAGTGTCAGTCTTAAGTCAGACTTTACACGTATAGTGTCAGTCTTAAGTCAGACTTTACACCTGTAGTGTCAGTCTTAAGTCAGACTTTACACCTGTAGTGTCAGTCTTAAGTCAGACTTTACACCTGTAGTGTCAGTCTTAAGTCAGACTTTACACGTGTAGTGTCAGTCTTAAGTCAGACTTTACACCTGTAGTGTCAGTCTTAAGTCAGACTTTACACGTGTAGTGTCAGTCTTAAGTCAGACTTTACACCTGTAGTGTCAGTCTTAAGTCAGACTTTACACGTATAGTGTCAGTCTTAAGTCAGACTTTACACCTGTAGTGTCTTAGTCAAGTCTAACACGCGTAAATTATGCATGACTTTGTAAACAACGACGTAAACAATACGTGACTTTGTAAACAACGACGTAAACAATACGTGACTTTGTAAACAACGACGTAAACAATGCATGACTTTGTAAACAACGACGTAAACAATACGTGACTTTGTAAACAACGACGTAAACAATACGTGACTTTGTAAACAACGACGTAAACAATGCGTGACTTTGTAAACAACGACGTAAACAATGCATAACTTTGTAAACAACGACGTAAACAATACGTGACTTTGTAAACAACGACGTAAACAATGCATAACTTTGTAAACAACGACGTAAACAATGCATAACTTTGTAAACAACGACGTAAACAATACGTGACTTTGTAAACAACGACGTAAACAATGCGTGACTTTGTAAACAACGACGTAAACAATGCATGACTTTGTAAACAACGACGTAAACAATGCGTGACTTTGTAAACAACGACGTAAACAATGCGTGACTTTGTAAACAACGACGTAAACAATGCATGACTTTGTAAACAACGACGTAAACAATGTATGACTTTGTAAACAACGACGTAAACAACGCATGACTTTGTAAACAACGACGTAAACAATGCGTGACTTTGTAAACAACGACGTAAACAATGCGTGACTTTGTAAACAACGACGTAAACAATGCGTGACTTTGTAAACAACGACGTAAACAATGTATGACTTTGTAAACAACGACGTAAACAATGCGTGACTTTGTAAACAACGACGTAAACAATACGTGACTTTGTAAACAAAGACGTAAACAACGAGTGGAACATAAGCATGTAAGTCAGTGGGCTAGGGACCTCAGAGGTAGCTGGACCGCTGCTCAAAGTGGACCACCTCGGGCCAGTTTTTGCGGTAGTGTGCATACCTTGGGTCCCACGGCAGCATAAACCCGTCCGGGTCCTGCTTATATACCAGACTCTTAACCTTAACATAACAGCAACACCATAACAGCAACACCATAACAGCAACACCATAACAGCAACACCATAACAGCAACACCATAACAGCAACACCATAACAGCAACACCATAACAGCAACACCATAACAGCAACACCATAACAGCAACACCATAACAGCAACACCATAACAGCAATACAGCAACACCATACCAGCAACACCATAACAGCAACACCATAACAAACACCATAACAGCAACACCATAACAGCAACACCATAACAGCAACACCATAACAGCAACACAATAACAGCAACACCATAACAGCAACACAATAACAGCAACACCATAACAGCAACACCATAACAGCAATACCATAACAGCAACACCATAACAGCAACACCATAACAGCAACACCATAACAGCAACACCATAACAGCAACACCATAACAGCAACACCATAACAGCAACACCATAACAGAAACACCATAACAGTAACACCATAACAGCAACACCATAACAGCAATACCATAACAGCAACACCATAACAGCAACACCATAACAGCAACACCATAACAGCAACACCATAACAGCAACACCATAACAGCAACACCATAACAGCAACACCATAACAGCAACACCCTAACAGCAACACATAACAGCAACACCATAACAGCAACACCATAACAGAACACCATAACAGCAACACCATAACAGCAACACCATAACAGCAACACCATAACAGCAACACCATAACAGAACACAACCATAACAGCAACACCATAACAGCAACACCATAACAGGAACACAGTAACAGTCACCATAACAGCAACACCATAACAGCAACACCATAACAGCAACACCATAACAGCAACACCATAACAGCAACACCATAACAGCAACACCATAACAGGAACACAGTCTTGTCTTACCATAACAGCAACACCATAACAGCAACACCATAACAGCAACACCATAACAGCAACACCATAACAGCAACACCATAACAGCAACACCATAACAGCAACACCATAACAGCAACACCATAACAGCAACACCATAACAGGAACACCAGAACAGCAACACAGTAACAGTCTTACCATAACAGCAACACCATAACAGCAACACCATAACAGCAACACCATAACAGAAACAAATAACACAACATAACAGCAACACCATAACAGCAACACCATAACAGGAACACCATAACAGCAACACCATAACAGGAACACCATAACAGCAACACCATAACAGGAACACCATAACAGCAACACCATAACAGAAACACCATAACAGCAACACCATAACAGCAACACCATAACAGAAACACAGAACACAATAACATAACAGCAACACCATAACAGCAACACCATAAAAGCAACACCATAACAGCAACACCATAACAGCAACACCATAACAGCAACACAATAACAGCAACACCATAACAGCAACACCATAACAGCACCATAACAGCAACACCATAACAGCAACACCATAACAGCAACACCATAACAGCAACACCATAACAGCAACAGCAACATAACAGCAACACCATAACAGCAACACCATAACACCAACACCATAACAGCAACACCATAACAGCAACACCATAACAGCAACACCATAACACCAACACCATAACAGCAACACCATAACAGCAACACCATAACAGCAACACCATAACACCAACACCATAACAGAACACCATAACAGCAACACCATAACACCAACACCATAACATCAACACCATAACAGCAACACCATAACAGCAACACCATAACAGCAACACCATAACAGCAACACCATAACAGCAACACCATAACAGCAACACCATAACAGCAACACCATAACAGCAACACCATAACAGCAACACCATAACAGCAACACAATAACAGCAACACCATAACAGCAACACCATAACAGCAACACCATAACAGCAACACCATAACAGCAACACCATAACAGGAACACAGTCTTGTCTTACCATAACAGCAACACAATAACAGCAACACCATAACAGCAACACCATAACAGCAACACCATAACAGCAACACCATAACAGGAACACAGTCTTGTCTTACCATAACAGCAACACCATAACATCAACACCATAACAGCAACACAATAACAGCAACACCATAACAGCAACACCATAACAGGAACACAGTCTTGTCTTACCATAACAGCAACACCATAACAGCAACACAATAACAGCAACACCATAACAGCAACACCATAACAGCACCATAACAGCAACACCATAACAGCAACACCATAACAGCAACACCATAACAGCAACACCATAACAGCAACACCATAACAGCAACACCATAACAGCAACACCATAACAACAACACCATAACAGCAACACCATAACAGCAACACCATAACAGCAACACCATAACAGCACCATAACACCAACACCATAACAGCAACACCAAAACACCAACACCATAACAGCAACACCATAACAGCAACACCATAACAGCAACACCATAACAGCACCATAACAGCAACACCATAACAGCAACACCATAACAGCAACACCATAACAGCAACACCATAACAACAACACCATAACAGCAACACCATAACAGCAACACCATAACAGCAACACCATAACAACAACACCATAACAGCAACACCATAACAC